>NC_037684.1:63636581-63639435 GCF_003255815.1 Theropithecus gelada
CTCTGTCTCAAAAAAAAAAGGCCGGGCGCGGTGGCTCAAGCCTGTAATCCCAGCACTTTGGGAGGCCGAGATGGGCGGATCACAAGGTCAGGAGATCAAGACCATCCTGGCTAACACGGTGAAACCCCGTCTCCACTAAAAAATACAAAAATCTAGCCAGGCGAGGTGGCGGGCGCCTGTAGTCCCAGCTACTCGGGAGGCTGAGGCAGGAGAATGGCGTAAACCTGGGAGGCGGAGCTTGCAGTGAGCTGAGATCTGGCCACTGCACTCCAGCCTGGGCGACAGAGGGAGACTCCGCCTCAAAAAAAAAAAAAGAAAGAAAGAAAAGAAAAGAAAAAAGAGCAGGGCATGGTGGCTCACGCCTGTAATCCCAGCACTTTGGGAGGCCGAGGTGGGCGGATCACGAGGTCAGGAGATCAAGACCATCCTGGCTAACATGGTGAAATCCCATCTCTACCAAAAATATACAAAATTAGCCGGGCGTGGTGGCGGGCACCTGTAGTCCCAGCTACTGGGGAGGCTGAGGCAGGAGAATGGTGTGAGCCTGGGAGGCGGAGCTTGCAGTGAGCTGAGATCTCACCACTGCACTCCAGTCTGGGCGACAGAGCAAGACTCTGTCTCAAAAAAAAAAAAAAAAAAAAAAAAAAGAACAGAAAAGAAAAATTTGGGAGCGTGGTTCTGGCTCAGGGTCTCCCATGATGCTATATCCAAGATGTCAGTCAGGGCTGCAGAAATGTAAGGTTTGACTAGGGCTGGAGGATCAGGTTCCAAGATGGGCACACTTGTATGCCTGGCAAGTTGGTGTTGGCTGTGAGCAGGATGCCTCAGTTCCTTGACACGTGGAGCTCTCCATAGGGCTTCTTGAATGTTCTCCTTTTTTTTTTTTTTTTTGAGATGGAGTCTCGCTCTGTTACTCAAGTTGGAGTGCAGTGGCGCGATCTCAGCTTACTGCAACCTCTACCTCCCGTGTTCAAGCGATTCTTCTGCCTTAGCCCCCAAGTAGCTGGGATTACAGGCACCTGCCACCATGCCTGGCTAATTTTTGTATTTTTAGTAGAGACGGGGTTTCACTATCTTGGCCAGACTGGTCTCGAACTCCTGACCTCAGGTGATCCACCTGCCTCGGCTTCCCAAAGTGCTGGGATTACAGGCATGAGCCACCGCGCCTGGCCAGGGATAGGTGTTTCCCATTTAGAAAGTGAGACAAGAGTAGGCCAGATTGGGAAGACTTTTCCCAGCAGAGGCTCAGGGGAAAGCGGGCCAAGATGCCGAAGTGCTTTCCCCTGTTGAGAGCCTGGCTTGTGGGAGGTGGAAGGAGGAGAGTTCGGTGATCTCAGGATCAGAGCAGGGAAGGAGAAGCTAAGGAGGTACTAATGTGGTTCCTCATTGGCATGGAGAGGCCTCTGCACAGGAATGGGCCTCCCTCAATCTGTGCCTCTCCCATCTCACCCCCATCTCACCCCCATCCAAGGCGGTGAGGGCCGCCAGGCAGCTGAGTACCCTCTCTGCTTGTCTTCCCCGTGGGGGAAGAATTGGCCCTCCTGCTGTGAATGTGGTCCTCAGTCCCGGATGCAGAGCCTGCAGGGCGGGGCAGAGGTTAGGGAAGGGCAGTCGGAGTGGGCAGTGCCCATCTGGGTCTCCAGGTGTGAGTGTTAATAGGTGCTGCATCCCAGCCTGAAGGAGATGCTCCCTAATGGCGATTAGGATGACTAGGCTGTGCTTCCCCCACATCCCACCCTCTTTATGGGCAAAGGTGGCAATGGGAGAAACTTAAATCCAAAAGTTAAAAAATAGGCCGGCCTCGCGGCCTCAGCGTCGTTTTCTTGGAAACCTCTGCGCCATGAGAGCCAAGTGGAGGAAGAAGCGAATGCGCAGGCTGTAGCGCAAAAGAAGAAAGATGAGGCAGAGGTCCAAGTAAACCGCTAGCTTGTTGCACCATGGAGGCCACAGGAACAGAAACAGGGAATGCCGGGCGCTGGGGATGCTGGTACAAGCTGTGGGACTGCATGCTACTGTCTAGAGCTTGTCTCAATGGATCTAGAACTTCATCGCCCTCTGATCGCCAATCACCTCTGAGACCCACCTTGCTCATAAACAAAACTGCCCATGTTGGTCCTCTGCCCTGGACTTGTGACATTCTGGGCTATATCTGTGTTTATTTGTGGCCGAGTGTAACAACCATATAATAAATCACCTCTTCCACTCTTTTAGCTGAAGAATTAAAAAAAAAAAAAATAGGCCAGCGCGGTGGCTCACGCCTGTAATCCCAACACTTTGGGAAGCTGAGGCAGGTAAGGTCAAGAGTGCGAGACCAGCCTGGCCAACATGGTGAAACCCCGTCTCTACTAAAAATACAAAAATTAGTCTGGCGTGGTGGCAGGTGCCTGTAGTCCCAGCTACCTGGGAGGCTGAGGCAGGAGAATCGCTTGAACCTGGGAAGTAGAGGTTGCAGTAAGCTGAGATCGTGCCACTGCACTCTAGCCTGGGCGACAGAGTGAGACTCCATCTCAAAAAAAAAAAAAAAAGTAAGAAATAAATAAGGAGAAGGGGAGAAATAAAAACGCTTCTAGGCCAGGTGCAGTGGCTCACGCCTGTAATCCTAGCACTTTGGGAGGCCGAGGTGGGCGGATCACCTGAAGTCAGTAGTTCAAGACCAGCCTGGCCAACATGGTGAAACCCTGTCTCTACTAAAAATACAAAAAACATTAGCCAGGTATGGTGGTGCAATGCCTGTAATCCCAGCTACTCAAGAGGCTGAGGAAGGAGAATCGCTTGAACCCGGGAGGTAGAGGTTGCAGTGAGCTGAATGTGACAGGAGCGAGACTCCATCTCAAAAAAAAAAAAAAAAAAAAAA
>NC_037684.1:63644113-63734463 GCF_003255815.1 Theropithecus gelada
TTTTTTGAGACGGAGTCTGGCTCTGTCGCCAGGCTGGAGTGCAGTGCAGTGCAGTGGCCGGATCTCAGCTCACTGCAAGCTCCGCCTCCCGGGTTCACGCCATTCTCCTGCCTCAGCCTCCCAAGTAGCTGGGACTACAGGCGCCCGCCACCTCGCCCGGCTATTTTTTTGTATTTTTTAGTAGAGACGGGGTTTCACCGTGTTAGCCAGGATGGTCTCGATCTCCAGACCTCGTGATCTGCCCGTCTCGGCCTCCCAAAGTGCTGGGATTACAGGCTTGAGCCACTGCGCCCGGCCCCTCCCTTCGTTCTTGATAGAGTCTCACTCTGTTGCCCAGGCTGGAGTGCAGTGGTGCAATCTTGGCTCACTTCAGCCTCCGCCCCCTGAGTTCAAGTGATTCTCCTGCCTCAGCCACCTGAGTAGCTGGGATTACAGGCATGTGCCACCAGGCCTGGCTAATTTTTGTATTTTTAATAGAGTTGGGGTTTTACCATGTTGGCCAGGCTAATCTCAAACTCCTGACCTCAAGTGATTTTCCTGCTTCGGCCTCCCAAAGTGCTGGGATTACAGGTGTGAGCCACTGCACCTGGTCTTTTTTCCCCGGCTAATTTTTGTATTTTTTGTAGAGACATGGTTTCACCATGTTGCCCAGGCTGGTCTCAAACTCCTGAGCTCAAGTCATCTGCCCACCTCGGCCTCCCAGGGTGCTGAGATTACAGGCGTGAGCCACCGTGCCTGCCCTATAATATTCCTTTAAAACAAACTGGTAAATGTAAGTAAATGTTTCCCTCAGTTTTGTGAGCCATTCTATCAAATTATTCAACCCAAGGTAGGGGTCGTGGGGACCCCTGAGTTCTAACTGGTCAGTGAGAAGGACAGGAGGCTTGGAGGAACAGTTGGCATCTGAAGTCAGGGGCATCTGTGAGAATGAGCCCTTAACTAGGTAGGGGTCTGCACTAACTAGGTACTGAGTGCCAGAACCGAATTAAATTATAGGACATCCAGTTGATGTCTGCAGAGAATTGGAGAATTGCTTGGCACGCGGGAAAAAAAACCCACACATCTGTTGTCAGAATGATATGTGAGAGTATTAAAACACTTTTTTTTTTTTCCTTTTTATCACTCCATAAGCAGGGCCTCGGCAGGCCAGTCTCTCTCTCTCTCCTAATCCAGCAGTCAGCGCCCCTTCGCTCTACCCCCTGCTTCTCCCTCGCCCTCTCCCGGTCTCTACAGCATGCTGATTCTGTCATTCCCCTGTGTAACACCACTCCCCAGAGCCCTCGGGTAAGGCCCAAGCTCCTTACCATGTTCTGCAGGCCCTCTAGAATGAAGCTCCCCTGGGGGAAGTCGTGTCTGCTGGTCCACCTGGGTCTCCGGCACCTGGCATGGAGTAGAGGCTCAGTGGAAGTTTGCTAGAGGGATGAATCCATGCCTGCCCCGGCTCCTGCCTCTCTGGCTACATCTGCCTTCATCTCTCCTCATGTGCCCTAGCCTCACATTGGTTCAATTATCAGAGGACCTCTAGTACTTCCCAGAGTTCACTGGGTGTTCAGAGGAAAGTCAGATTTCACAAGCTCTTCCCTGAAGAAGCTCGTGGAGCAATTGGGTTTTTCCTACCAAGAACTGGGACTTTGCTTGTTGCATCCCTTCAGCCTAGAAGGCTTAGCAACATCTGACCTGTCCTTCAGGCCTCAGCTCAAACACTACTACCTATTTATTTATTTGTTTATTTGAGACAGAGTTTTGCTCTTTTCACCCAGGCTGGAGTGCAACAGCATGATCTCAGCTCACTACAACCTCTGCCTCCCAGAGTCAAGTGATTATCTTGCCTCAGCCTCCTGAGTAGCTGGGATAACAGGTGCCCGCCACCACACCTGGCTAATTTTTATATTTTTAGTACAGACGGGGTTCCACCATGTTGACCAAGCTGGTCTCGAACTCCTGACCTCAGGTGATCCACCCACCTTGGCCTGCCACAGTGCTGGGATTACAGGCGTGAGCCATCGTGCCTGGCCACTTCTGCCTCTTTCATGAAGTCTGCCTTCATGGTTTCATTCAGCCCAGTGACAGCATTCACCCACTTCTTTGCATTCCCAAGGCCCCCTCAGTTCTTCCTTATATGAGAGCTACTGCTTTCATTAATTATTTTATGGATTTACTCACCTAATAGCATGTACTGAGAACCTGCTTCCGACAGTACTGGTGGTGCGCGGCTGCAGTCCTAGCTCCTTGGAAGGCTGAGGCGGGAGGATCGCATACTAATTTGTAAACCCACTGCAAGGTGAGGAAGCTGAACGGAGACTCCTGCATTAATTTGGGACTCCTGAAAGAAGGTAAAACTGTCTCAGGTTGGTTGCAACCTCAGGCATCTGGCAGAAGCAAATGAAATTTCTCTCTGGAGTAAAACATCTCAAATATAGGCACTTGGAATTCCTACAGATTAAGATCAATAAAATATAATATTAAACTGGGTACGGTGGTACATACCCATAGTCCCAGCTACTTGGGGGCCTGAGGAGGAGGATCCCTGGAGCCTAGGAGCTTGAGACTGCAGGACGCTATAATTGTGCCTGTGAATAGCCACTGCACTTTAGCCTGGGCAACATAGCAAGACCTATCTCTAAGAGAAAATAAAATATAACAAAATGTAATATAATTTCACAATCACAGACACACAAGGAAATAATCCACTGTGAACGAGAGTCAGCAGAAGCTACTATAAATTTAGATCTGTAAGGATATTAAAAATTGGAATAAAAACAAAACTATGAATGAAATATTAAAGAAAATGTGGAATAGGCCAGGCATGATGGCTCATGCCTGCAATCCCAACTCTTTGGGAGGTCGAGGTAGGAGGACTGTTTGAGCTCAGGAGTTTGAGACCAGCCTTGACAATATAATGAGACTCCATCTCTACTTATTAAAAAAAAAAAAGGGCCGGGCGCGGTAGTTCATGCCTGTAATCCCAGTGCTTTGGGAGGACGAGGTAGGAGGATTGCTTGAGCTCAGGAGTTTGAGACCAGCCTTGACAATATAATGAGACTCCATCTGCACTTATTAAAAAATAAAAAGGGCCAGATGCAGAGGCTCACACCTATAATGCCAGGACTTTGGAAGGCCGAGGTGGAGCATGCCTGTAGTCCCAGCTACTCAGGAGGCTGAGGTAGAAGAATAGCTTGAACCCAGGAGGCAGAGGTTGCTGTGAGCTGAGATCTCGCCACTGCACTCCAGCCTGGGCGACAGAGTGAGACTCTGTCTCAAAAAAAAAAAGGGCTGGGTGTGGTGGCTCACACCCGTAATCCCAGCACTTTGGGAGCCCAAGGCAGGTGGATTACCTCAGGTCAGAAGTTCGAGACTAGCCTTGCCCAACATGGTGAAACCCCATCTCTACTAAAAATACAAAAATTAGCCAGGCATGGTGGCATGCACTTGTAAGCCTTAGGAGGCTGAGGCACGAGAATCACTTGAACCTGGGAGGCAGAGGCTGAAGCGAGCCGAGATCATGCCACTGCATGCCGGTCTGGGAGGCAGAATGAGACACTGTCTCAAAAACAAAACAAAACAAAAACTCCCCAAACCAAAAAAACAACAACAACCAAAAGAGAGAATGTGAAATGAAAAATGAGAAAGCAACAATATCCTGTCTATACAAAAATAAAAATAAAAAATTAGTTGGACATGGTGGTGCATGTAATCTGAGCTATTTAGAAGGCTGAGGTGAGAGAATCAACTCAACCCAGGACTTTGAGGCTGCAGTGAGCTATGATCACAATGCATCACTGTACTCTAGCCTGGGCCACAGAGCAAGACCTTGTCCCAAGAAAGAAAGAAGAAAGAGAGAGAGAGAGAGAGAAAAGAAAAGAAAAAAATAAGAAAGCTGGGCATGGTGGCATATACCTGTAGTGTAGTCCCAGTTCCTCAGGAGGTTGATTTGAGGTGAGAGAATCACTTGTTGCCCAGGCTATTCTCGAACTCCTGGCCTCAAGTGATCCTCCCGCCTTGGCCTCCCAAAATGATGGGATTACAGGCATGAGCCACCACGCTGGGCCGAGTTCAGGAGTTTGAATCAGCCTGGGCTGGGCAACATAGCTCCTTTCTGTCTCTCTCTCTCTCTCTCTTTTTTTTATTTTTGAAACAAGTTCTTGCTCTGTTGCCCAGGCTGAAGTGTGATGGCACCATCATGGCTCACTGAAGCCTCAAATTCCTGGGCTCAAGCAATCCTCCCATCTCAGCCTCCCGAGTAACTGGGACTATAGGTGCATGCAATCAGGCTTGACTAATTTTTATTTTATTTTTGTAGAGACAGGGGTCTCACTATGTTGCCCAGGCTGGTCTTGAGCTCCTGGCTTCAAGTGATCTTCCCACCTGGGCCTCCCAAAGTGCTGGGATTACAGGTGTGACCCACCACACCCAGGTGAAACAATTAATTACTATTTGGTTTTTTTCGAGACAGGCTCTAGCTTTGTTGCCCAGGCTGGAATGCAGTGGCAGGATCTTAGCTCACTGCAACATCTGCCTCCTGGTTTCAAGCAATTCTGCTGCCTTAGCCTCCCGAGCAGCTGGGACTACAGGTGCTTGCTGCTATGCCCAGCTAATTTTTGTTATGTTTTGTAGAGACAGGATTTCATGATGTTGCCCAGACTAATCTCAAAATCCTAGGCTCAAGTGATCTTCCAGCTTCAGACTCCCAAAAGTGCTGGGATTACAGATGTGAGCCATAACTCCTGGCACAATTAATTAAGTTTTTAAAAAATAATAAAGCAACAGAAGACTATAAAAGATGACCAGGGACATTAAAGAGCCAAAGTATCTTTGGCTGAAAAAATGACATGAAAAATGTAATTGCTGAAGTTAAAAAAAAACTTTTTTTTTTTTTTTTTTTTTTGAGACAGAGTACTTACTCTGTCGCCCAGGCTGGAGTGCAGTGACACAATCTCAGCTCACTGCAACCTCCACCTCCCAGGTTCAAGTGATTCTCCTGCCTCAGCCTCCTGAGTAGGTGGCATTACAGGCATGTGTCACCACACCCAGCTAATTTTCATATTTTTAGTAGGGACAGGGATTCACCACGTTGACCAGGCTGGTCTTGAACTCCTGACCTCAGGTGATCCACCCGCCTCAGCCTCCCAAATTTCTGGGATTACAGGCGTGAGCCTCCATGCTCGGCCCCCAAAAAAGACTCTTAAATATGACACAAAAAGCACTAAAAGAAAAAAAAATGAATAAATTAGACTCCACCCAAATTTAAAAATTGTTATTTTCCAAAGACACTGTTAAGAAAATAAAAGGGGCTAGACAGAGTGAGACTTCATCTTCGTTTAAAAAAATTTTTTCTTGGCCAGAGGCAGTGGCTCACACCTACACTTTGGGAGGCCGAGGCAGGTGGATCACCTGAGGTCAGGAGTTTGAGACCAGCCTGGCCAACATGATGAAACACCGTCTCTACTAAAAATACAAAAATTAGCTGGGCGTGGTGGCACACACCTGTAACTGCAGCTACTCAGGAGGCTGAGGCAGGAGAATCGCTTGAACCCAGGAGGTGGAGGATGCAGTGAGCCGAGATGGTGCCACTGTACTCCACCCTGGGCAACAAGAGCAAAACTCCATCTCAAAAAAATTTTTTTCTTTTAATAAACAAACAAATGAAATGAAATGGTCAAACCACTTTGGAAAACAATTTTTTGGTTTCTCAAAAAATTAAACATGGGCCGGGCATGGTGGCTCATGCCTGTAATCCCAGCACTTTGGGAGGCTGAGGCAGGCAGATCAAGAGGTCAGGAGATCGAGACCTTCCTGGCCAACAAGGTGAAACCCCGTCTCTACTAAAAATACAAAAAGTTAGCCGGGTGTGGTGGCAGGTACCTGTAGTCCCAGCTACTCGGGAGGCTGAGGCAAGAGAATGGTGTCAACCCAGGAGGCGGAGCTTGCAGTGAGCAGAGATCAGGCCACTGCACTCCAGCCTGGGTGACAGAGTGAGACTCTGTCTCAAATAAATAAATAAATAAATAAAAATTAAACGTATTCATTTTATGACCCAGACATTTCACTCCTAGGTATTTACCAAAGAGAAAGGGAAACATATGTCCACACAGAGACTTAAAGACAAATGGTCACAGCAGCTTTATTCATAATAGGTGAAAACTAGAAACAATGCAAATGTTTATCAACAGGTGAATGTATAAATAAATTGTGGTACATCCATACAACGGAATACTACTCGGCACTGAAAGGGGATGAATACTGATGATACATACAATATCTTGAATGAATCTCAAAATAGTTATTCTGAGTAAAAGAAGCCAGACAAAAAAGAATGCATACTGTACGATTCTATTTACATAAACTTCTAGGAAATGCAAGCTAGTCTAGAGCAATGGAAACAGATCAGTGGTTGTCTGAGGAATGAGGGACAGAAGAGATTACAAAGGGACATAAGGAAACTTTAGGGGTGGCAATATGTTTGTTACTGTGGTTATGGTGATGGTTTCATGAGTGCACACATTTGTCAAAACTTATCAAATCACAAGCTTTAAATATGGGCAGTTTGTTAAATGGCAATTATACCTCAATAAAGCTGTAAAAAAAAAAAAAAAAACTCCAGTGGATAAAAATAATTCAAATATCCATCATTAGGATACTAGATTTGAAAAGTAATATATTTATATAATGGACTACTACTTCATAATAAAAAATAACTACTAATATGCACACAGCATAGATGAATCTCAAAAAGATTATGTTGAGTGAAATAAGCCAAAAACAAAAAAAAACTGAATAAGCACTCCATTTATAAGATCAAGAGCAGGTAAAGTGATCATTGGATTTTTTTTTTCCCCTTTTTTTTTTTTTTTTTGTGGCAGTGGGGAACAGAATCTTACTCTGTCACCAGGCTGGAGTGCAGTGGTGCGATCTTGGCTCACTGCAGCCTCCACCTCCTGGGTTCAAGCAATTCTCCTGCCTCAGCCTCCCAAGTAGCTGGGATTACAGGCACACGCCACCACAGCCAGCTAATTTTTGTATTTTTAGTAGAGACCAGTTTTTACCACGTTGGCCAAGATGATCTCGATCTCTTTACCTCATGATCCACCCAGCCTCCCAAAATGCTGGGATTACAGGCTTGAGCCACTGTGCCCAGCGTTTTGTTTGTTTGTTTGTTTTGAGACAAAGCCTCACTCTGTTGCCCAGGCTGGAGTGCAGTGGCATGATCTCAGCTTACTGTAACCTCTGCCTCCCAGGTTGGAGCAATTCTCCTGCCCCAGCCTCCCAAGTAGCTGGGATTACAGGCGCCTGCCACCACGCCCGGCTAATTTTTGTATTTTTAATAGAGATGGGGTTTCACCATGTTGGCCAGGCTGGTCTTGAACTCCCGACCTCCGGTGATCCACCTGCCTCGGCCTCCCAAAGTGCTGGGAATACAGGCGTGAGCCACTGTGCCTGGCTAGATCACTGGGTCTTAAAAATCAGAGTAGTAGTTCCCTCTGGGGGATGAAATTGACTAAAAATAGATACAAGGGAACTTTATGGGATGAAAGAAATGTTCTGGATCTTTAGCCACATTAATAGATGTGTACATTTGTTGAAATTCATCATATCGTACAGTTAAATGTGTACATGTTACTGACTATAGATTATAGCTCAGTAAAAGAGTGTAATTAAAGTAGAGTAGGGGCTGAGCGCAGTGGCTCAGGTGCCCGCCACCACGCCCAGCTAATTTTTTTTTTAAGTAGAGACAGGGTTTCACCATGTTAGCCAGGATAGTCTCGATCTCCTGACCTCGTGATCCACCTGCCTCGGCCTCCCAAAGTGTTAGGATTACAGGAGTGAGCCACCAGGCCCGGCCAAGTAGAGTAATTTTCATATGCATATAAAAATAATCAAAAAATAAAATTAAAAAACCTTGTGAGGATTAAACAGCACATCAGATGTAACCTAAGAGAGAATTAGTGAACTGGGACAGACTGGAAGAGATTACCTGAATGTATCACCAAGACACAAAGAGATGAAAACTACAGAAGACAGGTTAAAAGACACGGAGGACAGAATGAAAAGGTCTAGAACACTCCTAATCAGAGTTGGCAAAGGGGAGAGCACAGAGGATGGAGGAAAAATAATACCTGGATGGTTTCTGAGAACTTTCCAGTATGATAAAATATGTGAATTCATACATACAGGAAATACAACATACTGAGCAGAACAAATAGAATAAATAAATATCTAGATACATTGTAATAAAACTGCAAAACACTAATGACGTCTTAAAAGCAAGGAGTAGAGAGATCATCTACACAACAATGAGGATTAGACTGAGGAGACTTCTTTACAACCAACATGTATCATGCCTATTATATGTCCACACTGTCCTAGGTACTTAGAACACAAGCATGAACAAGCCCCTACCCTGTGGAGCTACAGAACCTCTATCAGGGATCGCAGATGTGCAGGAACAGTTATAGTGTGATGAGCGATCCTGGTTGGAGGGCAAAAGAATCAGCAAGAAAACAATACCATAGAACAGCATTATGAAGATTTTCCTATCCCACCTAGGATCCACACAGGGATTGGCCCCAGGCACAGATCCTTGCTGGCAGCCTGAGAGTCACTCGGTCTAACTTGGTTTCAAGGCAACTCCACCAACCTTTATTAAATAAGGCTCTGGGTCTCGGGGTGCTGGCTGCCTGCTCCCACTTTCCCTTACAGACATCTGGACCCCTCCCTTACCCCTCATTATAAGCAAGGAGGAAGAAGAGGACCCCAGGCTGGGAAACACGGAGGTGGTAGTTGGGATCAAACATCCTACATGTTTACCAAGACCCGGAGGGCTTTTCCCTCCAAGGGACCCTTGGGACAGCAGCTGCTATGTTCCCGCATCCTTCCTTGGGACAGGGGGCAGATTAGATGTCCTAAGACTGGCAGCTTCCTCTCTGGGACCCCTGAGAGACGCGGGGACAAATGCTCCTTCTCAGAGCCTTCCTCAAGGTCTGGACTGAGTCCCGGTAGCCACAGGCTAGGTAGAAGTGTACAGGGCCCTGGGTTCTGCAGAGCTTACATGGAGGGCGGGCATTATGCTGGAATGAAGCCCAGGAGTGTCAGTAATGGGGAAGCGTGCCCTGAGGCATGGAATGCTGCCCGTGATCAACAACAGCTTCAACTGTAGACTCTGTCTAGGCCAGGGCCAACTCTCCCTACCAACACCAACAACTCTGCCCTGGCCCCATTCCAGGGTTCATTAAGAAAAGCATGCTAGGAAACTGAACCCCCTGCCATGGGGCAGGAACTGTGTCCTATTTAGCCTTATATTCTCTGTGCATGAACAGGATAGCTCTACCGGGCGCTTATTCAGGTAAGCAGTGGGGTCCTGGCTGAGAGGTGAAGGATTTGGCGAGAGGGCACGGGGAACAGAAACAGAGGAGTGAAGTCTGGGGAGGGCTGGGAAGCTATTCGGAGGAGGCTGGAAAGACGTGAAGGAAGTTGAGCAGAGGAGAAGGGAAAGGGTCTTCTCACAGTCGGGGCGATCTGGTCTAGAGGAGGGAGGGGCTGCCAGCCGCCCTGGCGACCGTCACCTTGTCCCACCAGGAAACTCGGGGTGCGGCTCTCGCCAGCCCCGGGCCAGCCGCCAGGTCCCCGCCCTCCGCGGGATTTACTCCTGTCCCGCCTTCTCGGATTTAGCCCAGGCAGCCTGGGAGGTTCCGCAGTCGCCGCTTCCGCCTTGACCAGGTGAGGGTCCGGACCGAGCAGGGGGCCCGGGCTGGGGCGGGCCGGCGGAGCAGCCGTCGCTGGGGGCGCGTCCCGGAGGCGCTGGGCCTGTCCCCTTCTCCTACGTCCTTCCCTCCCGCAGCCGCGCTTCCTCCTGTCTCCCTTCTCCTGCGCTCCCTACTTCCCACCGAGCGCGCAGGGCCGGGTTCCCCAGGGTCCTGGGCTTTCTCCTTCCCAACCCAACCCCCGCTCGCGCCCGGTTCTGAGCCCACCTGCGCGTTTCCAGCTAGGCCCAGCCTCATCCTCTTCCTCCATGCTTATATTGTAGGGGAAAGGACGGGTCCAGGTGTGTATTAGGGAAAGTGTGAGCAGGCTGCCAGTATCCAGAGGCCCAGAGCCTTATTTAACAAAGGTTGGTGGAGTTGCTTTGAAGCCAAGTTAGACCTAGTGACTCAGGCTGCCGGCAGGCATCTGTGCCTGGGGCTGAGTTCAGGTAGGTGTGGGACTGTGTACCTGACAGCCTCCGTGACTCCATAGGCAGCACCTAAGCCTAGCGGCCATCACAAGTGCCTGAATTGATTTCAAATGTTGCTGCATCCGGTGGAGTAGAGGCAAGGACCCCTGGACCTCTTTTGGCTTGAGGTGGCCCTATGTATGCCCCTATAGCTCAGGTATGCTGTGTGCACACTGTACCTCGATGTCTCTGTGTTGTGTTCATGTGGACCTTTGTGTCTCAGTCGTGTGGGGCAGTGAACTGCTGTGTCCCATGGATGTGACATGTATGTACAAGGAACATCTCATGGAAGGACATGGATGAGCCTGGGCGTTTTGTGGCTGCATACTGGAATGTCTCAGCGTTAAGAGGACATATATCGACCAGGCGCGGTGGCTCACGCCTGTAATCCCAGCACTTTAGGTGGCCGAGGTGGGCGGATCACAAGGTCAGGAGTTCAAGACCAGCCTGGCCAATATGGTGAAACCCTGTCTCTACTAAAAATACAAAAAATAGCTGGGCATGGTGGCACGCGCCTGTAGTCCCAGCTACTCAGGAGACTGAGGCAGAAGAATTGCTTGAACCCGGGAGGCAGAGGTTGCAGTGAGCCGAGAACATGCCACTGCACTCCAGCCTAGATGAGAGAGCGAGACTTGGCTCAAAAAAAAAAAAAACAGGACACACTTTGGGAGGCCGAGGCAGGCGGATCACGAGGTCAGGAGATCGAGACTACCCCAGCTCACACAGTGAAACCCCGTCTCTACTAAAAATACAAAAAATTAGCCGTAAGTGATGGCAGGCACCTGTAGTCCCAGCTACATGGGAGGCTGAGGCAGGAGAATGGCATGAACCCAGGAGGCGGAGCTTGCAGTGAGCCAAGATAGCGCCATTGCACTCCAGCCTGGGCGACAGAGCAAGACTCCGTCTCAAAAAAAAAAAAAAAGGAGGACATGTATTTTGGAGCCTCGGCCATGTTTTGCAGTATATCTGTAGGTTTCAGTGTGTGTGTGGCAGTGTGTGGGAGGCAGTGTACCTTCGTGTGTGTGTGTGCTCTACCTACATGCCTGAGGTATGGTGTGGTTGTCATATCTGGGCATCTCTAGTGTGTGTGGTAGGCAAACATGTCTCATGTTGGAGGAAGGGAAATGTCTCAGGTGTGTATGAGTGAGTGTGTGCCACCGTGTAGCTCAGGTCTAAAAGGGCAGTGTTTCTGGGTGTCCGGGTGTATGATGTGCCATGATATTTCAGAGTCAGGATGGTAACATACCTGGAGTCTGTAGTAGGAGCAGGCAGCATGCTAAAATTGCAGGTGTGAGCAGGGCAGGTTACTCAGAGGTGAAGGGACAGAGTACCCAGATGCCGTGGGCACAGGGAATATTCTACCTGGTATTTGTGTGTGTGAGTGGCAGGGATCCTGGCTGTCTCTGCTGTGTCCCTCCCTCTGTACCTGAGTGTTTCTGATGACGTGCAGGTGGAGCTGGAGACCCGGTCTCTCTAGGGCCTACCCTGGGCCGAACATCTGAAGGAGAGTGCCCTCCCTCATCCTTCGGGACACCTTCTCCGGACATGCTTCCTGAGGCCGGCTCCCTGTGGCTACTGAAGCTGCTCCGGGACATCCAGCTGGCCCAGTTTTACTGGCCCATCCTTGAGGAGCTTAATGTCACTCGGCCAGAGCACTTTGACTTTGTAAAGCCCGAGGACCTGGACGGCATTGGCATGGGCCGGCCTGGTGAGAGACCCCTGCCCCGAGGCCCTGGTGTCTCTGTCCACAGCCTATCAGTTGCCTTCCCCCACCACAACCCTCTTCCAGCCCTTTTCTTCCCTGGAAGTCTCTCCGCACTCTTCCCCACCCCCACCTCCACCCCAGCCCTGATTCTGGCCTCCCACAGCCCAGCGCAGACTGTCCGAAGCTCTGAAAAGGCTACGTTCGGGGCCTAAGTCTAAGAACTGGGTCTACAAGGTGTGTGTTGTCAGTGGGCAGCTTGGGCCTGGGAATGAGGTGGCTTGAGGGGCAGGGAGGGGGGTGCAGGGCTCTGCATACCGGATTTCCCATCCCTGTTTCAGATCCTTGGAGGTTTTGCTCCTGAGCACAAGGAGCCCACCCTGCCCTCAGACAGCCCAGCGCACCTCCCTGAGCCAGAGGGGGGCCTCAAGTGTCTGATCCCAGAGGGTGCTGTTTGCAGAGGGGAGCTGCTGGGTTCGGGCTGCTTCGGTGTGGTGCACCGAGGGCTGTGGACGCTGCCCAATGGCAAGAGTGTGAGTGTCCAGGGAGCCCACTTCATCCAGGCCGGCTGTCCCCTCTGTTCTTCATGCCCACAATGCCTAAAGTTGCTTCCCCCTACCTCCAGGTCCCAGTGGCTGTCAAGTCCCTCCGGGTAGGTCCCGAAGGCCCGATGGGCACAGAACTGGGGGACTTCCTGCGAGAGGTATCGGTCATGATGAACTTGGAGCACCCACACGTGCTGCGTCTGCACGGCCTTGTACTGGGCCAGCCCCTGCAGATGGTGAGCAGATCCAGCCGCTGGTTCCCGGGACAGCCGTGCAGCAGGAGAGTGCGGCAGGAGGGAAGCTGGGACCAGTGGGTCTGGCTCACGCGGCGCGGTGCTCCCTCCTGCAGGTGATGGAGCTGGCGCCACTGGGCTCCCTGCACGCGCGCCTAACGGCCTCGGCCCCTACACCCCCGCTGCCCGTGTCCCTGCTCTGCCTCTTCCTGCGGCAATTGGCGGGAGCCATGGCGTACCTGGGGTCCCGCGGGCTGGTGCACCGAGACCTCGCTACGCGCAACCTGCTGCTGGCGTCGCCCCGCACCATCAAGGTGGCTGACTTCGGGCTGGTGCGGCCTCTGGGCGGCACCCGGGGCCGCTACGTCATGGGCGGGCCCCGCCCCATCCCCTACGCATGGTGAGCGCGGGCCCGCGGGGGCAT
The DNA here is from genome assembly GCF_003255815.1 of Theropithecus gelada. Taxonomy (NCBI): domain Eukaryota; kingdom Metazoa; phylum Chordata; class Mammalia; order Primates; family Cercopithecidae; genus Theropithecus; species Theropithecus gelada. The sequence goes on from NC_037684.1 coordinate 63,657,225, forward strand.
CGGGCTCTGAGCCGGGCGAATCCGGAGGGCAGCAGCCAAGGGAGATCGGAGGGGGCCGGGCTTCTGAGGGAAGCTGGGACCAGAAGGGTTATCCTCCTAGGAAAAGAGGACTTTTGTGAAAGATGGGAGCACTCGGGGGTGCTCCGTGGAAGGTGAGCCGCCGAGGAGCACGTGTCCGGCCCCCTTTCAGCTCCCCTTCCTTCCGCAGGTGTGCCCCAGAGAGCCTGCGCCACGGAGCCTTCTCGTCTGCCTCGGACGTGTGGATGTTTGGGGTGACGTTGTGGGAGATGTTCTCCGGGGGCGAGGAACCCTGGGCCGGGGTCCCACCCTACCTCATCCTGCAGCGGCTGGAGGACAGAGCCAGGCTGCCTAGGCCTCCCATCTGCTCCAGGGCCCTCTACTCCCTCGCCTTGCGCTGCTGGGCCCCCCACCCTGCTGACCGGCCTAGCTTTTCCCACCTGGAGGGGCTGCTGCAAGAGGTGGGAACCCCCTACCTCACTAGATACACAGTCCCTCTTCCCTCCATTCGCTCTCCCAGGGTTCCATGCAAGGACTAACATATCCAGATGCCTGTGCTGGGCTCTGGGATTCAGCTCTGAGCGAAACAGATGCAGTCCCTACTTGCAGGGAGATCAGAGCCCTAAGGAGGCAACTTGGGGATACACAGACCCAGACTGAAAGGCTGGGGTCTGTGTCTGGGCCAGAAAAGGGGCATAGAGGAGACAGCACTCAGTTACAGTCATGTTGACAGGCAGAGGAAGAGAAGGACTCAGTGTGGGAGGGGGAAATAGAAGTAATGAAGCTGCAGGCCAGGGCGCAGTGGCTCACCTCTGTAATCCCAGCACTTTGGGAGGCAAAGGTGGGCAGATCACCTGAGGTTGGGAGTTCAAGACCAGCCTGCCCAACATGGAGAAACCCCGTCTCTACTAAAAATTACAAAATCAGCTGGGCGTGGTGGTGCATGCCTGTAATCCCAGCTACTCGGGAGGCTGAGGCAAGAGAATTCGCTTGAACCCAGGAGGCAGAGGTTGTGGTGGGCCGAGATCACGCCATTGCACTCCAGCCTGGGCAAAAAGAGCGAAACTCCATCTCAAAAAATAATAATAATAATAATAATGAGGCAGCAGAGTGAGCAGGAGCTGTGTCATGGAGGGCTTTGCAAAGCATGTTAAGCTAACACGTAGAGCACTTAACCTGTGCAGGACACTGCACTGTGAGCTTTACATGGGCGCATATGCAGATTCGCTCATTTAATGCTCTCAACCATTGGATGAGGTAATTATTATTATTATTTTCTTTTGAGACAGAGTCTTGCTCTGTCACCCTAGCTGGAGTGCAATGGTGGGATCTTGGCTCACTGCAACCTCCACTTCCCGGGTTCAAGCAATTCTCCTGTTTCAGCTTCCTGAGTAGCTGGAACTACAGTCGCCTGCCACCATGCCTGGCTAATTTTTGTATTTTTAGTAGAGATGAGGTTTCACCATGTTGGCCAGGCTGGTCTCGAACTCCTGACCTCGAATGATCCACCCGCCTCGGCCTCCCAAAATGCTGGGATTACAGGCATGAGCCACCATACCCGGCCTGGATGAGGTAATTATTATTATCTCCATGTTACTGATGGGCAGTTGAGGCACTGAGAGTTACCTAAAGTCACATGGTAAGTGGAAGAGTTGGGATTTGAGCCAGTCAGTTTGACTTCAGAGCTGTTCCCTAAGCTGCTACACTCTACCACTAAAGTTTAGTCTTTACTCTGAAGGCATTTGGGAGCCAGGGAAGCCTACTAAACAGGGGAGTTACAAGCCACTCTGCCCATGACGGCACTCTGGTGTGGCGCAAGAATGGATTAGAGGGATGATGCTGAGGCTGGGAGACCAGGTAGGCAACAGTGGCTGTGAAGCAGAAGGGAGATGAGGAGGTCTGGGTGAGGGTAGAGGCAGTGAGGCTGCGGAGGAGTGGAAATTTCCCAGAGGGGCTTGGGAGGCTGATCTGATGGGCCTGGACGAGGAGTGAAAGTGGTGTACAGGATGACGCTCCTGTTAGTCCCCCTAGGTAGAGCTAGGGCCCTCGCTTGCTCCTTGAGCCCTGACCTGTTTGTCATGAGATCCAGGTCTGCCTCCCTCACTAAATTACAACTGGGGGATAGGGAGAGTCCCACCCTGGGCCCAGCACAGATGACATACAGAGCGGGGCTTTTCTTTATTCCTGCTCCCATATTACCTTTCTGACTCAGGCCACAAGCCCAGCCACCCTTTCCTCCTGTCTCCACAGGCCTGGCCTTCGGAAGGATGCTGTGTGAGGGATGTCACAGAGCCAGGCGCCCTGAGGATGGAGACTGGTGACCCCATCACAGTCATCGAGGGCAGGTGACAGTCCTGTACCTCTCAAGCATCCTCAGGAGGAGGATACCCTCCCAACCTAATTCCTGATCCCTTCCTTCTCTGCTTCTCTCCAGCTCCTTAACCTTGATCTTCTGTCTCATCTCCTCTCCCCACTGGGTCCTGAAAGCTCCAGCATGGTCCTGGCCTCCCTGCTGGAGCCACTGCTGGCCCATAGAGCCTTATTGCATTAGGGAAAATGCTTCCCTTCCTCTAGGCAGATGCAGCTCCAAGGCACATAGCCTAGTGAGCTGACTGTGGGCCAGGGCCCAGCCCTAACTCTTGCCCTTATTCCTATCCCATTTACCAGCTCCTCTTTCCACAGCCCCGACTCCACAATCTGGAAGGGCCAGAATGGTCGCACCTTCAAAGTGGGCAGCTTCCCAGCCTCAGCGGTGACGCTGGCAGATGCGGGGGGCTTGCCAGTCACCCGTCCAGTTCACAGAGGCACCCCTGCCCGGGGAGATCAACACCCAGGAAACATAGATGGGTGAGGACCTGAAAGGGTGGGGGACAGGGGTGGGCTGGGAGAACTGATGAAGTCCAGGAGATTCTCTGGAAAGGAAGCTTGGGGACAGGACCAGAATGAAGCTGCAGCCTCCACCCTGGGCGCTGGGTCTCCTAGGTTCCCCCGTGAGTTTTTTTGGGAGGGTGTATTGATCTGTGGGGTGGGGAGGGTTGGTGTGGAGGACGAACTGGATCCCTCTCTGACAGAGACAGAAAGAAGGCAAATGTTTGGGATGTGCCCCCAGCACGGGGCCAGAGGAGAAACGTGCCCCTGGAGAGGATGAAAGGTGGGTGTGGTGGACTCCAGAGTCCCTGAGGAGATCAAGACCAGCCCTTCAATTCCGACCCCCTGCCCTGATCCATGCCCTTGCATCTATTATTGCCTTCCTCTGAATTCTGTCTACTGGCATCCTAGCTATACTGTGAAATCTTTTTTTGTTTTCGTTTTTTTGAGACAGAGTTTCACTCTTTTTGCCCAGGCTGGAGTGCAATGGCGTGATCTTGGCTCACCACAACCTCCACCTCCCGGGTTCAAGTGATTCTCCTGGCTCAGCCTCCCGACTAGCTGGGACTACAGGCATGCGCTACCACGCCCGGCTAATTTTGTATTTTTAGTAGAGATGAGGTTTCACCATGTTGCCCAGGTTGGCCTTGAACTCCCGACCTCAGGTGATCTGCCCACCTTGGCCTCCCAAAGTGCTGGGATTACAGGCATGAGCCACTGCACCCAGCCCTATACTACGGAATCTTTTTTTTTTTTTCCTTGAGACGGAGTCTCGCTCTGTTGCCCAGGCTGGAGTGCAGTGGCGTGATCTCGGCTCATTGCAAGCTCTGCCTCCCAGGTTTGTGCCATTCTCCTGCCTCAGCCTCCTGAGTAGCTGGGACTACAGGCGCCCGCCACCACGCCCGGCTAATTTGTTGTATTTTTAGGAGAGACGGGGTTTCACTGGTTTTTCAGGATGGTCTCGATCTCCTGACCTCGTGATCCACCCACCTTGGCCTCTTAAAGTGCTGGGATTACAGGTGTGAGCCACCGCGCCCGGCCTACTGTGGAATCTCAAAAAATAGGAAGCCCTCCTGCCTTCCCTACTGTAGAGCACCTCCACACTCTGGGCCCTGAGCTCTGAGTTCTCTGGGCCCTCTGCCTAGGCCTTGGTGTCCATTTGCACATCTGTCTCATTGTCCCACCTGACACATGAACCACCCAGGGACAGGGCTGGCTAGCTCATCTGCAAATGCTTGCAAAACCATCCAGCTCCGCGCAGACAAAGACAGGGAGTGGGGCCAGGCATGGTGGCTCACGCCTGTAATCCCAGCACTTTGGGAGCCCAAGGTGGGCGGATGGCTTGAGTCTGGGAGTTTGAGACCAGTCTGGGCAATGTGCTGAAACCCCGCCTCTACAAAAATACAAAAATTAGCCAGTCGTAGTGGCATGCACCTGTAGTCACAGCTACTCAGGAGGCTGAGGTGGGAGGATCGCTTGAGCCCAGGAGGTGGAGGCTGCAGCGAGCTGAGATCAAGTTGTTTCTTTCTCAACTGTGCAGGCATTTCCAGGAGTCTGGAGTCAGTTCTGTCCCTGGGTCCTCGCCCCACAGGGGGTGGTTCAAGCCCCCCCGAAATTCGACAAGCCAGAGCTGTGCCCCAGGGACCCCCTGGCCTGCCTCCACGCCCACCTTTATCCTCTAGCTCTCCTCAGCCCAGCCAGCCCCCTAGGGAGAGGCTTCCCTGGCCCAAAAGAAAACCCCCACACAATCACCCTATGGGAGCGCCTGGAGCCAGTAAAGCCGCCGCCGTCTCTGGAGGCCTCTTGCCTGATCCTGAGTTGCAGAGGAAGATTATGGAGGTGAGGTCTCACTGAAATGGCCTGGTGGCCACAAGGGGCTACAGGCAGGGGCAGGGGCCTGAGTGGGGCTTTGTCTGTTACAGGTGGAGCTGAGTGTGCATGGGGTCACCCACCAGGAGTGCCAGACAGCACTAGGAGCCACTGGCGGAGATGTGGTTTCTGCCATCCGGAACCTCAAGGTAAAGCCAGTCCCTTCTCTTGGGGTCCCTCCTCTCCTGCCCCTGCAACCTGGCAGTCAGCTGCAGCCCACCCTCCTGCTTCCACAGGTAGACCAGCTCTTCCACCTGAGTAGCCGGTCCAGAGCTGACTGCCGGCGCATCCTGGAGCATTACCAGTGGGACCTCTCAGCTGCCAGCCGCTATGTCCTAGCCAGGCCCTGAGCTCAGCTTCTGCGAGCCTGGACACCAGCATGAAACACCTAGGCCCCTGAGGGCCTGGCCACATGGGACTAAGCAGAACCAGAACAAGGTCTTGACGGGGGTAGACTTTCCACCTGGGGAGATCCTACCTGCTATAGGCACGTGGAGGAGGAGCCCAGGGTTGGGCACTGGCAAATGTCTCCTCCCTCCTATGCTCCTTGGCTTCTGAAGGCTGAAGCTCCTTTGGCTCGGCCAAGAAGGATCTAGTCTGCCCACTACATTCTCAAACAAGAGGACTTGGAGGAAAAGAGCTGCTATACATCATATCCAGAGGAAGCTTCTACTCACTAGAGAGGATCAAGGGGTCACACTGGACCATGCGAACAGCCATCCTGAACTGCCATCAGCTACCACACTGGACTCTGTGGGGCAGCCATCCTGGATGATGGAAGCCGCCATATTGACTTGAGGTATTGGCCCAAACTGCCTTCATTTGGTCCAGGGCCATCGTGGGTGATAACGATTGCTCTCTTGCACTCAAGGACATTTGATGCTGGTAGTATGGATTATGAGATGGGCTAGCCCCTGCCCCAGCCCAGCTCTCACATTCCCCTTTGTTTTTTCCCATATCAACTCCTTCTACCCTCCCCTATTACATACATCTTTCAATGTCCAAAAAGTTACAAAGTTTATATGAATGTAACATATAAAGATGCAGCCTTTTTCCTAGGGCAAGGGAAGGAAGGGCGGTTACATAAGGCACAGGAATCGCAGCAAGCACCAGCTGAGGGCAGGGCCCTAGTGGGAGAGGAAGTTGGCACTGGGGTCCCCCTGCAGCTGTTTATGGGGAGGTGGAGACCCCGTTGAAGTGCCATGGTCTGAGGCTGAACTAATTGGCCAAGCAGATGCTGGGGGGGTGGCTATGTCCACCGTCTTTGGTGCAGCTTGCCCTTCCCCACCCCAGCCCTCTTGTAAAACCCCAGAGTCCTGGGTTCCAGAGGCCTCCTTTGGAGCAGAGGCCCTGGAAGGGGGCGGGAGGGAGTGCATGGGGAAAGTGTGAAAGCTGATATGCCTGTGTGCCAAGGGACTGCTGGGACAATGGTGGGAGGTAGCAGGAGAGGGGCTCTCATACATACCCCTCCTTGGGTACCACAGGGGCAGGAGGCCAGGGAGCAGGGTAGGGATGGGGCCCCCCTTCTGTCCCCTGCAGTGTACATGGAAGAAAGGGGCTGCCCGGAGGAGGGGCCAGGGCAGGCGACCATCTGGAGTTCTCATCGAGGTGATGGTCTCCTCACACCATGGTGGCCTCTAACTGGTGACGGCAGAAGGCCCCGCACCTCCTCGCTTCTCAAAGAACATGTAGTCCTAAGAGGAGGCTACTGTCAACGGGAGATCCGGCTGGGCCAGCCAGCTCGGCTGTCACAGGCCAGCTCTGGAACCTCAACCCCCACAACACCTATCCCTGACTTTCCCCTAGCAAGAAGCTAGGAAATGCATAAAGCTTCGAATGACAGCAGAGGACAGGCAGGAGGTGGGGGCAGGGGCAGCCAACTCACAATGAGGAACGTGGCTCCCAGCAGCACAGCCTTCACCCTCACATCCAGGTCCAGCGGGAACTGTAGGCCAAAGTCATCTGCATCCGTGAAGGCTTCTCGGACCAGGCCCCCCCACTGCTTGCTGATGCGGCCCACACTGCGGGATTCATCCCGAGTCTTCACCTGTTAGCCGGGAGGGAGGAAGGACCCAACTAAGGAGGAGGCAGCCAGTCTCACCTGCTCCAGTCTCACTCCCACAGTCGCATGTATGGATTTGCAGGGTCTCCACTAGTGAATCTTCCCCTCTAGAGGTCACCCAGTGATTGCTTTCCCAACAGATTCCCATCACAGAGTATGACAGCTGGGGAAACTGAGGCACTCTAGATCACGCTGTGAGTCTGTACCCAAAATTAGGATTCAGACTCAGATCTGCTGCTATCCAAAGGCGATGCATGACATAACTGAACATCAGTGGTGGGAGAAATGGAAGCATGATATAATCCAACCCCCTTAGGATATGGCTGTTTGCTAGGTTTGCTCTGGTTCCCAATGCCCCTGCCACCCACAACTGGCACAGTTTATGCCCTGCACAAAGTAACCTGGCCAAAAGGGCAAGGAAAGCTACCAGAATCCTGGCTGTACTTCACTAGCCAAGAAGGCTCCTAGAAGGCTGTCTACCCCAAAGAATACCTTTTCTCTAATCTGCAAAGTAGGGGAGGGTCTTGCCCAGCACTGCATGAGAGCCTCATCTAGAGGGGATACACACCTATCTACTGTGGGGAGGGGCAGCAGTAAGTAGCCTTTGAGGACCACAATTTCCACTGGCTTCTCTGAGCCACACAGCAACAGGCCCTGCCGATGTGGGTAGTTACTCCCTGTGACTTCCTGGTCCTTTTCCTGTGCTCATTCTCCGGGATTAGAACTGGAGTGATTTCCTTTTGTGTCATTCCCATCCCCTTCCTGCACTGTCCTACAGCTCTGGGGCACTTCCTGCCGTGGTCCTAAGGGTGCAGCCTCAAGTATGGATCATTTATAATTATGTAAAAGGGACACTGGCCCTATGAGAACCCCACAGCCTATACATTCCCATCCGGAGATCACACAGTTATTACATCTTATTCCCAACTGGTTCCCATCACGGAATCTCCCTCTGGCTACCAAGGTGACTCATTTTTGCAAAGTAACCTTAGGTAGGTACCTCATTAGAAGCGTTGGAAAGTCTACTGGATTATACCAGTTGTTTCTCCCTTATATGCACAAGGAATTATCCCTTAAACAACTCAAGGGTTGGCCAGGTGTGGTGGCTCACGCCTGTAATCCCAGCACTTTGGGAGGCTGAGGCGGGTGGATCACCTGAGGTCAGGAGTTTGAGGCCAGCCTGACCAACATGGAGAAACCTCATCTCTACTAAAAATACAAAATTAGCCGGACATGGCAGCACATGCCTGTAATGCCAGCTACTCGGGAGGTTGAGGCAGGAGAATTGCTTGAACCTGGGAGGCGAAGATTGCGGTGAGCCGAGATCATGCCATTGCACTCCCACCTGGGCAACAAGAGCAAGACTCCATCTCAAAACAAACAAACAAAAAAACAAAACAAAAAAAAGAACTCAAGGGTCTGTGGAGTGCCTTTGTCTTCTAGAAACCAAGGTGCTTCCCAGGCCTCACCTTTCTCTGAAATTCTCACCACTTGGGATCTCCAGCTTCCAGGTTGGTGACAGGAATGTGAGAAGGATATATTGGATATCAGAATGGCAGGGGCATGTGGATTCTACTGTAGCAGGGCAGGCCACAGGATGTTAACATGTTAAAATCGTGCTTGTTCCAGGGCCCGGGCTCACAGACTCATACACAGCAGCCACATGGGCCCAGCCCACACAGACTTAAGCATCCTTCACCCCAAATCCAGGCTGGCCTTAGATTTTTTTTTTCTGCCCATCTCAGGGCCACGTGTAATAATCAACATTGCTCCTGAAGATGAAATCCTGGTTGTTACACTTTTATAAGACCACAGGGCCATTCTATTTCCAAATGGAGGAATGCTGCAAATGTGGTCGGAGTCACAGTGGATTTGGATTGATGAGCTCAGGGTCTTGACCTTAGTGTTAACTATCCTGCCTCATGGAAGCATCATCTAGGTTTACGAAGGTCCCAAGAACCTCTAGTATTCCTGATACCTCAAAGTTGGTGTCTGTGCCACAGCCACAGGTCCAGCAGGGCCCCACCACTCGCAGGACTGTCTGGCGATCGGCATCCTGGATGGAGAACTTGGGGAGGAAGGGATGCCAGGTCTGTAGCACGTGGCCGATAGTGGTGCCTGGGGGAGCCTGTACTTCCATCTGGAGTGGGAAGCAGACAGCGTCACTGCGGAGGCAGGGGTCCCAGCTCTATCATGTGTCTACTTGGCCCTCACTAAACCTCCCATTCCCACCTGCCCACTCCTACCTGATCCAGGCCTCATCTCAGGTGGACCTCATCATTGTCCCGCCCCACCAAGGCCCGCCCTCCTGGACCCATTCCTCCTCCCACCTCCTGGAGGCCACAGGGGCAGCAGCTGCAGCCACAGTGCAGCGGGCGGAGCAAACGGAGCACCTCGCGGTCCCCGGGGTCGGCCAGGCGGACACGCAGCGGCCGGCGGGCGCCACAGCACAGACGGGCGCAGCAGTTGCTCTCCTCGGCCGCCTGACCCAGGGGCTGCCCGGCCCCAGAGCGCAGTTCATAGCGGTTACAGGTCTCCCAGCCTAGGAACGCTGCCCGGGGTGACACAGGGAGACTTATAGAGCCTCGCGCGCCCAGGAGCCCACCATCTGGGCCACTATCATGAGGTCCAACCTCCCACTCCTTCTACTCACTTTCCACTCGCTCAGCCTTCTGGTGAATCAAAATCTGATCAATCTGGAAAGAGAGGGGCGGCGCGCACATCAGCTGGCCCATCTGGACGCCCAGGTCCCCTCCCAGTCATCCTCCCTCACTCCTTCCCACTCACCTGCACCAGGAATTCGAGGCCGGAAGGCACCCCAGGCAGTGGCAAGAAGGGGGCAGCAGACCCCGAGGCCACGGGACCGGGCGAGGGGAAGAGGGCGAAGCCGGGAGCTGGGGCAGGTACCTGGGCAGGCACTGGCGCCTGCCCGGGCGCAGGATGTAGCGCCGGCTCCGGGTACCCAGGGGTGACAGGGTAGGGAGGTGGGGGCGAAGGGGCGTAGCCTTTGGGGGGCAAGTAGCCTGTAAAGCGGTGGGGGCAGGATGGATTAGAAAGGGACCCAAGGCCTCATCCCCTTATTCTTCAGCCCATGGGCCGCAAGGCTTCGGGGGAAATGTGGTGGCAAGACGCAGAGAAAGATGGGGCAGGGGAGCAGGGTGGAGGTTCCCCGGAAGGAAGGGAGGGGCCCCACCCAGCCAGTCCGAGCACATTCCGGGAGGATGTGTTCGCACCCGGCTCTCAAGTCCGTGGGGGGATAACGGAGACCCCCGGACTTGCGCGCACACTTACCTGCCATGGGAGAAGGGCTTGAGGTTTCGGGATGATGGTGTCTGGATGGCTTAGTTCTGGAAGCGGAGGCAAACTCGGAGATAGCCAGACAGACACAGAGACAGACACAAAGACGGACAGGCAAACGCGGAGAGGCAGCTGCGCCCGGCGCGGGCCCAGGGTCTCTTGGGCGGCGCCTCTGACTCGGGGAGAAACCAAAGTGTCAGCGGGCGGGGCTGGGTACCTGGGACCCAGGATTCCCTCGGGGGCCCCAGAACCGCCCCCTCCCTTTGTTCTCCCATCCTGCGGAGGAGGTTGTGGGCGGACCGCAGGACAGATGGACCCGCGGTCAGACCGACAGCCCCACCTCGAGGGCGGTCTCCCTGACCCCTCTGTGCCCCCGCTCACCTGGAGCCCTCAGAACAGCCCGGGTGCCTAGCACTCGGCGGCTCACAGGAGCTGGCGGAGGCAGAGGCGGGCCGGAGCTCGGACCCCGGCCCCGCCCCCCGACCCCGGCCCCGCCCCCCGACCCGCCGGGCCCGCCCCCTCCTGGGCGGTGCGTCTGTGCGGGGAAGAAGGAGGCGGTCAGCTGCCCCGGGAGGCCGAGCGTGTGCTTTGCTCCTCAGCGTCGCCGGCGTTCCCGCCCCTTCCGCTCGGACTGCAGATGCCCGGAGAGTAGGAGCGCCTGGGGGAGGCGGCGGCTGGGCCCGGGCCCCGCGAACCCCGCCAGGTCGGCGGCTTGCGTGCTCAGCGCCCTTGGTGGGAGGCGAAGGCGGCCAGCGCCGCGCTGGCCCCTGGGCTCCTCCTCCCAAGGGCGGTCGGGCCTCGCTGACGCAGCGGAACACCCTTCACACTCACTCATTGGCTTCCAGGACTGGCTCCTGGCTCGCCTTCTGCCTCCCAGGGGCGACCTCGCCGTCTTCTCTCACTGGCGCAGCGGTGACCCACACGGGCAACTCGCAGCAACAGCAGTTTCTGCAGGTGCCGAAGCCACGCAGGTGACAAGCCGCCAAACGCTGTCACGCCTGAGCGTGCTCAGGCCGCCTAGAGGGCCAGAGGAGGACGCGCGGTCAGAAAAGACCCCCTAGACGAGTCTCTTCGACTGGATCCTAAGCCAGGACCAGTCCTGGCCTTGGGGAGCACTGGCTCAGTGGCGCAAGAGATGAGTTTAGAGACGGAGTGCAGTCCACATACACGGCGGGTTGTGCGGAAGCTGGGATTTGGCCCCACGGGCAGCAAGGAGTCCACCGAGACATTTTTAGAACAAAGAAGTTCAAATGTGTGTTTTAGAAAGATCGTGGCGGGGCGCGGTGGCTCATGCCTGTAATCCCAGCACTTTGGGAGGCAGAGGTGGGCGGATCACCTGAGGTCAGAAGTTTGAGACCAGGCCTGGCTAACATGGCGAAAACTCATCTCTACTAAAAATGCAAAAATTAGCCGGGCGTGGTGGCGGGCGCCTGTAGTCCCAGCTACGCGGGAGGCTGAGGCAGGAGAATCTCTTGAACCCGGGAGGCAGAGGTTGCAGTGAGCCGAGATCGCGCCATTGCACTTCAGCCTGGGCAACAGAGCGAGACGCCATCTCTAAATAAATAAATAAATAAAGTCAGGCTACGAAGGCATCACCAATAAGGCAATAGTTAGGCCAGGCGCGGTGGCTCACGCCTGTAAGCCCAGCACTTTGGGAGGCCGAGGCGGGTGAATCACGAGGTCAGGAGATGGAGACCATCCTGGCCAACATGGTGAAACCCCGTCTCTACTAAAATACAAAAAAAAATTAGCCAGGTGTGGTAGCCGGTGCTTGTAGTCCCAGCTACTCCGGAGGCTGAGGCAGGGGAATCGCTTGAACCTGGGAGACGGAGGTTGCAGTGAGCCGAGATCTTGCTACCGCACTCCAGCCTGGGGACAGAGCAAGACTCCGTCTCAAAAAAAAAAAGAAGGCAATAGTTGACCCAGAACCTAAAGGAGGTGAGGGACTGAGCTGTGCAGATTACTGGGTAAGTGTTTCAGGCAGAGGGAACAGCAAGGGCAAAGGTCCTGAGGCAGAAGACCAGTGAGACTGGAATGGAGTTAAAGAGGGGAAGGTTAGAGAGGTCACAGGGGGCCAGATCACACATGGCCTTTTAGTTCACTGAATTATACCCTGAGATGGTAAGTGTTGGAGGGTCTGGAGGGAGAAGAGATGTGAGAGTACTGCAAGAGTGGTTCTCCATGTGGAGGTTCCCCCTGGGCCCTAGATGCCACCTGAGATAAAGGATGGAAATGCAGTGAGAGCAGTGGACTGGGAGGAAGGAGTCTGCAGACCCAGCCTTGGCTCTGCCACTGGACCTTTGGGTCACTCTGGTTTTTCTTTTTTTTTGAGAGTCTCGCTCTGTCGCCCAGCCCAGAGTGCAGTGGCACGATCTTGGCTCACTGCAACCTCCACCTTCCAGGCTCAGGCAATTCTTCTGCCTCAGCCTCCCAAGCAGCCAGGACTACAGCCACTACACCCGGCTAATTTTTGTATTTTTAGTAGAGACAGGGTTTCACCATGTTGGCCAGGCTGGTCTCAAACTCTTGGCCTCAAGTGATCCTTACACCTTGGCCTCCCAAAGTGCTGGGATTACAGGCGTGAGCCACCGTACCCAGCCCCTTTAGGCCACTCTGGAGGTCCCCTCTGAGGGTTTGTTTATTTATTTATTTATTTGTTTATTGAGACAGCGTCTTGCTCTGTTGCCCAGGCTGGAATGCAGTGGCATGATCTCCACTCATTACAACTTCTGCTTCCCAGGATCAAGGCATCCTCCCACCTCAGCCTCCCGAGTAGCTGGGACTACAGGCGTGTGCCACAATGTCTGTGGGAAAAGAGAGAGATCAGCCTGTTACTGTGTCTATATAGAAAGAAGTAGACGTAAGAGACTCCATTTTGTTCTGTATTTGAGATGCTGTTAATCTGTGACCCTACCCCCAACCTTGTCCTTGCAAGAGACATGTGCTGCGGTGACTCAAGGTTTAATGGATTTTGGGCTGTGCAGGATGTGTCTTTGTTAAACAAGTGCCTGAAGGCAGCTTGCTGGTTAAAAGTCATCACCATTCTCTTTTTTTTTTTTTTTTTTTTTTTTTTTGAGACGGAGTCTTGCTCTGTCACCCAGGCTGGAGTGCAGTGGCCGGATCTCAGCTCACTGCAAGCTCCGCCTCCTGGGTTCACGCCATTCTCCTGCCTCAGCCTCCCGAGTAGCTGGGACTACAGGCGCCGCCACCTCGCCCGGCTAGTTTTTTTTGTATTTTTTAGTAGAGACGGGGTTTCACCGTGTTAGCCAGGATGGTCTCGATCTCCTGACCTCGTGATCCGCCCGTCTCGGCCTCCCAAAGTGCTGGGATTACAGGCTTGAGCCACCGCGCCCGGCCTATTCTCTTAATTTCAACTACCCAGGGACACGTACACGGCCAAAGGTCGCAGGGACCTCTGCCTAGGAAAGCTAGGTGTTGTCCAAGGTTTCTCCCCATGTGATAGGCTGAAGTAATGCTAAAAGGTTTATGGAGATGTTTGCATATGCATCTCAAGGCACAGCATTTTCCTTTAAACTTATTCATGTCACAGAGGTTTTTGTTAATATGTCTTACTGCCGATTTCCTCCCTACAATGATCCTATTGTCCTGCCACTCCCTTATCTTTAAGATGGTAAAGATAATTATCAATAAATACTAAGGGAACTCAGAGACCGGTGCCGGCATGGGTCCTCTGTAAGCTGAGCGCCGGTCCCCTGGGCCCCTGCTTTTCTTTCTCTATACTTTGTCTCTGTGTCTTATTTCTTTTCTCAAGTCTCTCGTTCCACCTAACGAGAAACACCCACAGGTGTGGAGGGGCAGGCCACCCCTTCAAATGTCCAGCTAATTTTTGTACTTTTTGTAGAGACGGGGTTTTGCCACATGGCCTAGGCTGGTCTTGAACTCCTGGGCTCCAGCAGTGCACCTGCCTCAGCCTCCCAAATTGCTGAGATTACAGGTGTGGGCCATCACACCCAGCCTATTTATTTATTTATGAGACTGAGGTCTCGCCCTTGTCACCCAGGATGAAGTGTAGTGGCACCATCAGAGATCACTGCAGCCTCAAACTCCTAGGCTCAGACGGGCACAGTGGCTCACATCTCTAATTCCAGCACTTCACATCTCTAATCCCACTCTGCCCAGGCAGGCAGAGCACTGAAGATCAGGAGTTTGAGACCAGCCTGGCCAACACAGTGAAACCCCGTCTCCACTAAAAATACAAAAAAATTATCCAGGCGTGATGGCACATTCCTGTAATTCCAGCTACTCAGGAGGCTGAGGCATGAGAATCGCTTGAACCCAAGAGGTGGAGGCTGCAGCAAGCTGAGATCACATCACCGCATTCCAGCCTGGGCAACAGAGCAAGATTACGTCTCAAACAAAAACAAAGGCCGGGCGCGGTGGCACACACCTGTAATCCCAGCACTTTGGGAGGCCGAGGCGGGCGGATCACAAGGTCAGGAGATTGAGACCATGGTGAAACTCCGTCTCTACTAAAAATACAAAAAGTCAGCCGGGCACGGTGGCGGGCGCCTGTAGTCCCAGCTACTCAGGAGGCTGAGGCAGGAGAATGGCGTGAACCCGGGAGGTGGAGCTTGCAGTGAGCCGAGATCGCGCCACTGCACTCCAGCCTGGGGGACAGAGCAAGACTCCATCTCAAAAAAAAAAAAAAAAAAAAAATTATTAGGCTCAAGCTATCCTCATGCCTCAGCCTCTCAAGTAGCTGGGACTACAGGCATATACCACCACATTATTATATTATTATTATTATTATTATTATTATTATTATTGATGGAGTTTTGCTCTCGTTCACCAGGCTGGAGTGCAATGGCCTCCCAGGTTTAAGCGATTCTCCTGCCTCAGCCTCCTGAGTAGCTGGGATTACAGGTGCCTGCCACCACACCTGGCTAATTTTTGTATTTTTAGTAGAGATGGGGTTTCACCACTTTGGCCAGACTGTTCTTGAACTCCTGACCTCAGGTCATCCACCCGCCTCGGCCTCCCAAAGTGCTGGGATATTTTTATTTTTTTTAGAGATAGCATCTCACTATGTTGCCCAGGCTGCTCTTGAATGCCGGAACTGTAGCTATTCTCCCACTGTAGCCTTCCAAGTAACTGGGTAGGGGGCTGAAGCAGGAGGATTGCTTGAGCCTAGCAGTTTGAGACTAGCCTAGGCAACCAACATGGTGAGACCCCATCTCATCTCTTTCTTGAACCTCCTGGGTTCAAGCAATTCTCCTGCCTCAGCCTTCCGAGTAGCTGGGACTACAGGGGCACACCACCATGCCTAGATAATTTTTGTATTTTTAGTAGAGATGGGGTTTCACCATGCTGGCCAGGCTGGTCTCGAACTTCTGACCTTGTGATCTGCCGGCCTTAGCCTCCCAAAGTGCTGGGATTACAGGCATGAGCCACCACGCCCGGCGAGACCCTATCTCTACAAAAAAAGTAATAATTAGCCAGGCATGGTAGCGTACACCTGTAGTCCCAGCTACTCGGGAGGCCGAGGTGAGAGAACTGCTTGAGCCTGGGAGATGGAGACTACAGTGACTCCTTATGGCACCACTGAATTACAACTGGATGACAAAGCGAGACCCTGTCTCAAACAAAATGAAAAAGCACAGAGAAGCAGTGGAAGAGCTGGAGGGTGGAGGGCGTGCCCCTTCAGATTTGGAAGGCTTCACCAAGGCAATCCTATTGAAGCTAAACTAAGCATGCACAAAGTGTAGAAGTGTATTCTAGGCACAAAGAATAACTGCAAAACAGGCTGAAAAGAGCAGCTCAAAATCTTGAGGCAGAAGAAAATGTGGTGGGTTGGCAATGTGGATGCCATGTAGTGACAAAGAGTTACAAGGCCCGGATGGCCAGTGCAGGCCTTGGAGACAGTGGTATGGCACTCGGAATCTGTTTGCAATGCAATAGTAAGTCACTGAAAAGTTTAAGTCACTTTTTTTTTTTGAGATGGGGTCTTGCTATGTTGCCCAGGCTGGAGTGCAGTGGCTATTCATAGGCTTGATCTTAGACTAGTCTCAAATCCCTAACCTCAAGCGATCCTTCTGCCTCAGCCTCCTGAGTAGGTGAGACTACAGGCGCATACCACAACACCCAGGTGTCATCATTTTTAATTTCTATTTTTGTGTATGCTTTATATAGTACAATCTGTATAATATATTGAGGGCATACTTAATTTTTCTGAAGGTATGCATTTTTTTCTTTTTTGAGACAGGGTCTTGCTTTGTTGCCCAGGCTGGAGGGCAGTGACATGATCTTGGCTCACTGCAACCTCCGCCTCCTGGGTTCAAGCAATCTTCGTGCCTCAGGCACCCAAGTAGTTGGGATTACAAGCACCACGCACCACCACACCAGTTAATTTTTGTATTTTTAGTAGAGACGGTGTTTCACCATGTTGGGCAGGCTCATCTCAAACTCCTGAACTCATGTTATCTGCCTGTCTCAGCCTCCCAGGATTATAGGTGCTGAGACTACAGGCGTGACCTGCTGCAACTGGCCTGAAGGTATGCCTTTTTTTTTTTTTTTTGAGACAGAGTCTCACTCTGTCATCTGGGCTGGAGTGCAATGGTGTGATCTCGGCTCACTGCAACCTCCGCCTCCTGGATTCAAGCGATTCTCCTGCCTCAGCCTCCCGAGTAGCTAGGATTACAGGCACCCACCACTATGCCCAGCTAATTTTTTATATTTTTAGTAGAGATAGGGTTTCACCATGTTGCCCAGGCTGGTCTCAAACTCCTGTTGTCTTGATTTGCCCGCCTCAGCCTCCCAAAGTGCTGGGATTACAGGTGTGAGCCATTGCACCAGGCAGGCCAGTATGCATTTTTTATTTTTTTTTTTTGAGACGGAGTCTCGCTCTGTCACCCAGGCTGGAGTGCAGTGGCCGGATCTCAGCTCACTGCAAGCTCCGCCTCCCGGGTTCACGCCATTCTCCTGCCTCAGCCTCCCGAGTAGCTGGGACTACAGGCGCCTGCCACCTCGCCCGGCTAAGTTTTTGTATTTTTAGTAGAGACGGGGTTTCACTGTGTTAGCCAGGATGGTCTCGATCTCCTGACCTCGTGATCCGCCCGTCTCGGCCTCCCAAAGTGCTGGGATTACAGGCTTGAGCCACCGCGCCCGGCCCAGTATGCATTTTTAAAAGTGTGCAGATTCTTTCTCTAATGAGAAGATTTTAGGTAATTCCATCTCATTCCGTGTCTCTAGTTACAATCTGCATACTTTTAATTCCAGAATTTCTATCACCAACACTAGTCTCTACTGAGCTCCCAACTCCTGTAACAGCAGTTTTCAAGGCTTCCCTGAAGCAAGAGAGCGTGTTAGAGACCTGAAGGAATTCCTAGGGGCTGGCCTGAGGATTGCGAGAAGGTCAGCAAAGAGATAAGGATGACAGGGCCAAATGGTGAAGGGCCTTGTGCTGAGATGTTGGACTGTCTTCTGAGGGCAATGGGGAGCCACTGAATCATGTATATCCAGGGAGGTGGCATAACTTGAGGTACACTCATAGATCACAATGTTTCTTCATTTTAAAGATGAGTCAGAGGCCGGGCACAGCAGCTCAGGCCTGTAATCCCAGCATTTTGGGAGGCTGAGGTGGGCGGATCACCTGAGGTCGGGAATTTGAGATTAGCCTGACCAACATGAAGAAACCCTGTCTGTACTAAAAATACCAAATTTGCCGGGTGTGGTGGCGCATGCCTCTAATTCCAGCTACTGGGAAGGCTGAAGCAGGAGAATCGCTTGAACCCAGGAGGCGGAGGTTGTGATGAGCTGAGATTGCGCCATTGCACTCCAGCCTGGGCAACAAGAGCTAAACTCCGACTCAAAAAAAAAAAAAGAGTCAGGAACCAGACATGTGTTCCTCCCAACTCAGCCTCCCAAGTAGCTGGGACTACAGGCTACAGGCACAGGCCACTACACTTGGCTTTTTTTTTTTCTTTTTTTTTTTTTTGAGACAGAGTCTTGCTCTGTCGCCCAGGCTGGGGTGCAGTGGCCGGATCTCAGCTCACTGCAAGCTCCGCCTCCTGGGTTTAGACCATTCTCCTGCCTCAGCCTCCCGAGTAGCTGGGACTACAGGCGCCCGCCACCTCGCCCGGCTAGTTTTTTGTATTTTTTAGTAGAGACGGGGTTTCACCGTGTTAGCCAGGATGGTCTCGATCTCCTGACCTCGTGATCCGCCCGTCTCGGCCTCCCAAAGTGCTGGGATTACAGGCTTGAGCCACCGCGCCCGGCCGACTTTTTTTTTTTTCTTGAGACAGAGTCTCGCTCTGTCGCCCAGGCTGGAGTGCAGTGGTGCTATCTTGGCTCGCTGCAAGCTCCGACTCCCGGGTTCACGCCATTCTCCTGCCTCAGCCTGCCAAGTAGCTGGGACTACAGGTGCCCACCACCACACCCGGCTAAGTTTTTGGTATTTTTAGTACCTCGTGATCCACCCGCCTCCACCTCCCAAAGTGCTAGGATTACAGGTGTGAGCCACCGCGCCCGGCCATGGCTATTTTTTTTTTTTTTTTTTTTGTAAAGACAGGGGTCTCCCTATGTTATCCAGGCTGGTTTCAAACTCCTGGGCTCAAACAATGTTCCCACCTCCACCTTCCAAAATGTTCAGATCACAGGCTTGAGCCATTGCACAGGGTCCTCTCTGTTCGTTTCCTTTAAGCATACAGCACAACTTGCAATGATATATGTTTAGTTATTTCAGGTCTATTTCCACTACTAGATGGGAAAATCCATGAGGGCGGGATGGTATCTGTCTCACTCATGGTTGATCTTCCTTGTAATGTGTCTGACGCACGATCAACACTGGTTTAATAAATACCGTCCCTGCCAGGAGCAGTGGCTCGCACCTGTAATCCCAGCACCTTGGGAGGCTGAGGCAGGTGGATCACTTGAGGTCAGGAGTTTGAGACCAGCCTGGCCAACATGGCGAAACCCCGTCTCTACTAAAAATACAAAAATTAGCCGGGTGTGGTGGCAGGCACCTGTAATCCCAGCTACTCAGGAGGTTGAAGCAGGAGAATCACTTGAGCCCAGGAGGCGGAAGTTGCAGTGAGCTGAGATGGTGCCACTGCACTCCTGCCTGGGTAACAGAGCAAGACTCCGTCACAATAAATACACACTGTCCCCACTCAATGTCTTCCAGTTCTCTACATGCTGTGACTGCCACTCCAGCCTGCCCTGCCACCTTTTCTCATTCCTTTCCTGCCTAACTTAAACTCAGCCCACACTGAAGACTCCCGCTTCTCCAAACCCCTCCCCTCTCCATCTTGTTCTTTGTTCATTGTTTCTTCCACACAATAGAGCTCCTTTAAGGATCATCTCAAGCATTGTGACACATTTTCTGATCCCCAATACACGATCTGTCCCTGCTTTGAACCCCAAAGTATTTTGTAACTAATGATACTCCTATCCTGCCTTGCCTTAATCCTCACTTCCAGAGTAAGAGGGTGCTGATAACAACAGGGCTGAAAACCACGACCCTATAGTAATTTTTTAAAAATCTCAGTACTTTGGGAAGCCGAGGCGGGCGGATTGCTTGAGGTCAGGAGTTCAAGACCAGCTTCGCCAATATGGTGAAACCCCATCTCTACTAAAAATACAAAAATAAGGCGTGGTGGCATGTGCCTATAATCTCAGCTACTTGGGAGGTTGAGGCAGGAGAATCACTTGAACCCAGGAGGTGGAGGTTGCAGTGAGCCAACATTGCACCACTGTACTCCAGCCTGGGCAACAGAGTGAAACTCTGTCTCAAAAAAAAAAAACAAAAGCAAAAAACTAAAAACAGGCCAGGCGTGGTGGCTCATACCTGTAATCACAGCACTTTGGGAGGCCAAGGCAGGCGGATCACCTGAGGTCAGGAGTTTGAAACCAGCCTGGCCAACATGGCAAAACCCCATGTCTACTAAAAATACAAAAAATTAGTTGGGCAGGGTGACGGGCACCTGTAATCCCAGCTATTCAGGAGGCTGAGGCAGGAGAATTGCTTTAACCCAGGAGGCAGAGGTTGCAGTGAGCCGAGGTTGCACCAGTGCACTCCAGCCTGGGTGACAGAGCAAGACTCCATCTCAAAAATAATAATAATAAAATTAAAAACCTGGTATGCATCAGAACCACAAGATGAGCTTATTAATATACAGATTCTCAGGCCCAAAAGAGTGCTTCAGTAGGAATCTGCATTATTTCAAGCATTCTTTATGACTTTGATGCCCACCAGGGTAAGAACATTATAAGTTAACTTGAAGTGAACAGAATCCCCAGACCTAAGCCTCACTGATTAAATCTTAGGAAATGGAGGGAGTTCAGAGGTTAAATCCCTACCCTTCCTCCTCCAAGAGGTTAGATGAACAAAGACTCCAAAGTTTATTTGCCTTTCCTTTTTAATCCTCTTCGTACTCCAGCTGTTTTAAAAAACCGCCCAGAAAACCCAGTAATTAAGCAAAAGGGAGCTCAAAGAGCCAAGGCAAGCCAGCCCAAGAGCAGCAGGGTCCCTCCCGCAGGGGCCAAAGTCTGGATGCTGGGGTCTCCACTCAGAGCCTGGTAGTAAAAGCTGGTGCAGAATAAGGTCGTTCCGGAAGCTAGCAATAACCCGGCCTGAAGGAGACACAGCACAGAAAACAGGATTGTGAGAACAGGGCAGGCTGAGAGGGAGTGTGTGGGGCTTGGTCAGGGTTAGGCACAGGGAAAGATTACCCAGAGGGGCTTTCTGCAGTGGGGCACCCCTAACAGGGCCAGGCTATGTAAGAAATGGTGTTTGTTGGCCTTTTCAAACAGCTGTAAGAAAGAGAAACGAAGGGATATCGTAGGCAATACGGGTGTCTGAAATCCCCTGATAATACAAGGGACCAAAGTACGTTCCCCCGCCCCACCCTTTAAGTCCCAGCTTGACTTCAGGCCTTTGGCTTACAGAGCCTTTGGCCTTTGCTGCTCCAGATATCCGCGGCTCGCCCCCGCCCTCCCCGCCCACTTCCCCCAGGGACCCCAGACTTTATGCCTTCGTAGACCCGCGAGTCAGGGAGCCCCAGCGCAGTTACTTCACCTCCTTCCCGTAGGCATCTGGGAATTGGGCGCCTGTGGAGAAAAGAAGCAAAGGTTACCGGTCCTAGTGCCAGCCCTGACCGCCCCCAATCCGGGGGGACCCAGGTGGACATTGGCGAGAAACGGCACCACCCCCTCCCAGGAAGCTTCCGATTGGTAGGAACACGCTCGGGCAGTACTGGGAACCAATTGGACCCAGCTGGGGGACTTTAAAAGGTTTAGGGCTCCGCGGGCAGTCTGATAACCGGGAGGCTGGGCACTTCCTATAGGTTCCGCCCTTGCAGCAGACCCCGGAGGACGCCCCAAGCACAGTCCCAGCTTCGTCCCCAGCCCCCTGACCGTGCGCCCCGTAGGAGGCCAAGCCTAAGGCCGCAGCTCCGGACAAGGCGCCCCAGCGGCGGAAAGCTGCAGCTGGCCCGGCCATAGCTGTAGAACAGGACGCACCACACCAACGCCGCCTAGGCCACCCAAGAGGCCAGCCAATCCCGGCCGCCCATGCAAATAAGGTTCACAGGCGCCCAATCCGGGCCGTGTTCATTTCAGCATTGAGCTCCTCACCCGCCTTTGTAAAACCGCTGCAGAGTGGCGAAGACGTCTGGCGGGCGGAGAAACCAGCACCAATTAGGAGCGGAGGAGCTAAGCAGTGGGGGGCGGGGTTGAGGGCGGGACTAGGGGATTTGCGTCACGGATTGGCCCACTTTCCAAGTTGATCGCGTCTTCGAACCCCCCCCACCCCCCCGCTCCGGCCAATTTCCAAAGATCCTGGTCTTCTCTCAAAGTTCCGCCTCCTTTCCCACAGGCTCCTCCTGTTCAGCTTCAAATCAAACCCACTCCCAAAAAGAGGCGGCCCCAAAGATAGCAAAGCCCCGCCTATTGCCAGTAAACCCCGCCCACTGCACAGATGGCCCCTCCCCCATGCCTGAAGGCTCCGCCTTCTTTGTATGATGCCCCGCCCCCTGTAGTTAAGATTTTTCTGCCCCCCACCCACCCCGAGACCGCGAGAGCCCCGAGGATGGAAGATCCTGGGGAATGTCTCCACCCTGCCTTGGCCCGCTACGTCCATCTGTCCGTCTGTCCACTCTCGCCCCCTCCCACCATCTCCAATCCCCCCACTCTCCGGAGGGCGGGCGGGCAGGCGGGTGCGAGCGGGGGGTGTGCGCCGCTCTCTCGGCAGGGGGCGGGGGAGGCGGCCGCGCGGTGACGCGCGGGGCTGCTGCGGCTGCTCCGCCGGCGGATCATCACTCTCGGGCTGGGATGGACGCGGGGCGGGCGGGCCCTGGCGCGCGGAGCCAGGAGTCCGGGCCTCCCGGCTGCTGAGCATCCCTCGAAGCCTCCCCTCACCCCCGCCTTCCCTCCTAGGAGCCGCGCTGACCCCCCACCCCGGGGCTCTGGACTCGGCTCCCGCCCTCCTCTGACTCCCCGGACCTCCCCCTCCCGCCCGCCCTCGGGATCGACTAGATCCCTCCCCCTCCCCGAGGATTCCGGCTGGATCCCTGCCCCTGCACCGCGGATCCTGCGCTCCCGGGCCCCGGGCCCCTGGGGATTGCCGTGGACTCCTCCTCCAGCACCCGATCCTTAGGATCCTCCGCCTGGACCGCCTTCTGGTCCCTCGAAGCCGGCCCACGGAACCAGTGGATCCTCAGTTTAGTCCTGTCCCGTTGTCCCCTCCTTTCTCTGTCGTCCCTACTGCGGGGTTCCCTGTTCTCGGGCTCCCCCTGATCCCATCCCCTAGCTCTCCTTTTCCCGGGGATCGACTGGATCCCGGCCCCGCCCCCCGGGGCTGGGGCGATCCCCCTCCCCCGCCGGGTGAGGCGCTGCGGGCGGGGGCTGGGCCTGCGGGGCCGCGGGGGCTCAGAGGCCGCCGCCCCCTCCCGAAGGCCGTTCGCCCCCCACTCGGAGCCCTGGATGGAGGCACCACGGCCCCAGGGCTGAGCCAGGTAGGACCTAAGCCGGGCCGGTGGAGGGGGCTGCGTGGCGGTCCACTGGGGTCTCCCTCTCCCCATCTCCCTCCCTGCGCCTGGTTTCCCTCAGCCTGCTCTGTCTGCGTGTCTCCGCCTAGGGATGCTCTCGCCGTGTCTCTGCGTCTTGGTCTCTTTGTCTCTGCCTCTCTCCAGTCCATGAATGATCCTTTGAATGGGCCCACAGACCCCGTGTGTTCCCATCTCCCCCTCCCCCTCCTTCTCCCCTTCCCGGCCAAGCCATTTTCACCACTGCAGGAAAGGGGGGCCTGCGGCCTGAGCCCCCGTCCCTCAACTCTCCCCGGCTGGGGGAGTCAGGCCTGGGCAGGAATGGAGAGAGAAGGCAGAGGGATGGGGAGAAGGAGGAGGGAGCAAGATGTGGCAGACAGAGATGGGGAGAGAAAATGGGGGAGACAGAGATGGGGAAAGACAGGAGAGAGAGACAGAAGGCTTGAGGGGGAAATTTGGGGAAGGTATTTGGAGGAGAGAGAAAGAAATGAGAAACACCAAGGAGAGAGATACAGAAGAGAAAGATGTAAAACGACCGAGGGTGAGAGACTGAAGGCAAGAGCTGGAGCAAGCTGGAAGAGGCCCAGGAAAGACGCTCCCAGGGAGCGCTACGGAGAGGAGAGAGATGGGGGGGCCTCCAGTGGGAGGGAAGGAGGGAGCGGAGCTGGCTGGTGGGAGGAGGCCGGGGCCCAGAGTACCTTCAGGAGGAGAGGGTGACTGAGGCAGATCTTGTTGTGGGGAGGGGGAGGGGGCAGCAAGGCCATGGTAACTGGCCCAGTCTGGCACAGGAAAAGGAGATCCTGGGGGAATCAGCCCTGAGCCACCTCCAGGTGATGGGGGAATAGGAGCCTTAGAGAAGCTGAAAGGCAGGGGGCATGACTGGGTGTGTGTGGTAAGGATTCCTGTGTCCTCATCTCTGGAATAAATTGACACCTGCAGAGAGCCACCCGCGGGCTGGCGCCTGGCTCTGAAAACCCCGCGTCAGCAAACAGCTCTGGCGGCTGGTGGGGGGACGGGACGGGGGGGGGGGTCTTGCCGAAATGACCTGGGTGTCTGTCCCTCCAGTCTGATCTTTTCACTTGGCTGGCCCCTGCTGCCCTGAGCACCCAGGCATCAGAGCAGCAACTGTGGGGGGGGCGGGCAAGGGGAAGGGTAAGTGAATGAATGGGTTGGGATGGGAAGAGAAGAAAGCTAAGGGTTGCCCCCAGGACATGGGTCACAATGGCTTGCAAAGATGAAGAGGTGGTGGGGTCCAAGGTTGCTTGAAATTGCTGGAGGGGGCAGTCAGTAGGCTGCTGTGATGTCTTCTGGAGCCCACCTCAGCACCGCCTCTCCCCAGCCAGAGGCCTGGTCACTAATGCTAGGCTCTGATTGGCCAACAGGCAGGGCTTTTAGCGTTCTTAGTGCCCCCAATCTCCCCTTCCTCTCAACATATGTACTTCTTCCTCTATGCTAAGGTTGGGGGGAACTCTTGCATTCTGACTTATGCCTCTGCCCTCCCCTTCATGCCCTGAATGGACCCCCAAACCAAGCCAGCCCCTTCCAGTCTTCCTCCAGACCCCCCCTCCAGGGTTAAAGCTGCAGCCCGTTGCCGAGGTAACATTGCGGGGCAGCATCCCGTCACCCGGCAACCGGCTGCAGGATCACGCATCTGTCCCTGGATTTGCCCCTCCAGCGTCCCCTCCCTACTCTAACCCCAGTCTCAAGGTACCTCAACTTCTGAGGGAGGAAATGGAGAGAGTCTGGGGAGAGAGGGATCCTGGGCAGCACAAATCCTTAACGAATGGTGTGTTGAAATGGGGATAAGGTGCTGGGTTTGTGCAGTCCCAAGAAAGGCCTGAGTCTGGCCTGGGGTGGGGGTTCAGCACCATGAAATTACAGCTCAGGAGTAATTAACACGTATAAACAAACCTGCCACTTCCTGCTAATTAATGACTTGGTATTTTTATTTTCACTTCCTTGTCTACCTCATTCCCTCCCAGGGAGGTGGGATCTGGGACTCCTGAGTCCCTGAGAAGAACCTGCCTGGGAGGGATACATCAGCTGGAAGGGTGCATGCTGGGTCTGGGGAGCTGACCCGCCTCTCCTCTGGCTGGGCCCTGGACTTGAACCACATCTGGGCCCCACCCCCAGCCTTGGCGCCTGCTCAGGGGAGAAGGGCTGCTGGGTGGGAGTGGGGAGGTGTCAGGGGGCCTGTGGGTGGGAGAAGGGGGCAACTTGGTCTGAATTCCAGGTCACTAACCACTTCTCTCTTCTGTTTCCCCGTTCCTTTCTGTCTGCCCCATCCAATTTCCCTTCCCCTCGGCCACCTGTATTTTTCTGTCTGTCCGTCTGTGTCTGTCTGTCTGTGTCTGTCTGTCTCCTGCCGCCCTGCCCTTCTCCCTCCACCTCCCGCAGGTCGGGCCTGCCTTCACCTTCTCCCACCTCCTTCCCCTTCCCCACCCCGTGCCCCCTCCATGGAGAGGAACAGACCCCTTCTCTGTCCAGTCTAACCCAGGTCCCTCCCCACCCCCCTCCTCCCTCCTTTCCCCCACCCCCTCCTCCCTCCTGGGGCGAGGGGGGCCTCCCTCCCTCTCCCCCCCCTTCTCTCTCTCTCCGAGGGGGGGGGTCCCGGGGAGGGAGGGGGGGTCCCCCGATCAGCATGTGGCTCCTGGCGCTGTGTCTGGTGGGGCTGGCGGGGGCTCAACGGGGGGGAGGGGGTCCCGGCGGCGGCGGCGCCCCGGGCGGCCCCGGCCTGGGCCTCGGCAGCCTTGGGGAGGAGCGCTTCCCGGTGGTGAACACGGCCTACGGGCGAGTGCGCGGTGTGCGGCGCGAGCTCAACAACGAGATCCTGGGCCCCGTCGTGCAGTTCTTGGGCGTGCCCTACGCCACGCCGCCCCTGGGCGCCCGCCGCTTCCAGCCGCCTGAGGCGCCTGCCTCGTGGCCCGGCGTGCGCAACGCCACCACCCTGCCGCCCGCCTGCCCGCAGAACCTGCACGGGGCGCTGCCCGCCATCATGCTGCCTGTGTGGTTCACCGACAACTTGGAGGCGGCCGCCACCTACGTGCAGAACCAGAGCGAGGACTGCCTGTACCTCAACCTCTACGTGCCCACCGAGGACGGTAAGGGCGCGGGCACAAAGCCGGGCACCCCGTGGACACAGCCCACAAACGCACAGGCAGACCCTCAGGCACTGGCACCGCTCTCGGGCTCAGAGCTGGGCCTTTGTAGGGGCAGTGAGAGACGGAGTGTCCCGGCAGCCTCTACGTGCCCCCTGAAGATTGTAAGGGTGCCTCCAGGCAGTCCCAGGCACACACCCTGCAGACAGCTGCCCCATAAGACCCACAGGGGGTCACGGTAGGGATAGCAGGCACTGATCTAGGCTCACCCACTCTCTCCCCAAAGAGGCACAGTCTGCCAGCTAATCTCAACCTGGACACGGAGGGGGAATCAGGTGATCCACCCTCTGCTCAGACACCCACTCCAACCTTGCCCCACCTCCCGCTGCCAGACCTGAGCTTGTTCCTGGTGGAATACCCAGTTAGCTACATCTGCACTTCAGGACGACGCAGGCTCTGCCTCTCCCCCTGGCCAGTGAGGGCTGCCTTCCACCTATCACATCATGTCCAGAGCCCCTTGCCTGAGCTGAGCGCCTTGGCAGTGGTACCGATGTCCTTCTCTTCTCCCTTGAGCCCTGTACTCCCCTGAAGGATCAGGGAAGCTCCTTGTCGAGGGCCCCTGCGCTCACAGCACAGCCCACCCATCTTCCCTGGGGCTCTCGAACTTCTGTTCTTAATGAACTCTTGTTCACTACAGGACTGCTCATAGCCCCTGGCACACTCCCTCTGTGCAGCTCTCCACCCTCCATGCTCAGCACTCCAAGACTAATCAGAACACCTTCCGGAGTCTGAACAGGGTGCAATAGGTGGATTCCAGCCATCACAGCAGACCAGCTTCACAAACACCGCCCCGCCCCCCTGCCCCATGGCTCTTCTGACGCCCATCTCACCACTCCAAAACATGGCAGCATCTGCATAGAGACCATCCGCTGCCACCACGCTTCCCACAGGCCATGTTTCCAGCAACCTTACACATAGGCCTGGTACCCAGGAGCCCCTAATGTACCCTGTACACACCCAGCACCTCCACGGCACGTGCTCAAGTCCCGAAATAGACTGCAGATCCCAGCTACTCCACACTTAAATCATCACCCAACCAACTTATACACTGACCTTGTGCTCCAGCAGCCCACAGTCACAATTCCCAATACTTTCATATCACACACACCCCCAGCACATCTCTGAAACTGCGTACCGTGTCACCCACACACACCCGTGCTCCTCAGCATCCCTGGATACAGATCATGTGCCTTAAGAACATCCACATGTACACCTTATACCCCAGTAACCCTGCACGCCTGGGCTGTGTGTTCAGCAGGCCCCTCACACCATAGTCCCCAACACCCCCAACACTCCTCAATCATTGTTTACCCCACTCCTACCTAGGGATCATCCGCACCCGACCTCAGGTGGTGAAAACATGTCCGGCAACCCTGCATCCTGCTCACTGAACAAGTACTCCAACACCATGCCCCCTGCACCCACAATCCGCTCCTGCCAAGCACAGAACATCTCATGCACCTCCACCCACCCATGTCTGTCCCAATACCTCCCAAATGGACCATTCACCCTGTATCCCCCATCCTAGCCATACCAATCTCCGTATAAACCACTGCTCCCAACAACCCATACGCACAATGCACAGAGCGTCATCTACTGTAATCCTATTCGAATTTGAAGCACCCTAGTTCCCCATAAGCCATTTATCCCAGTACATGCCCCACCTGCCCCCCAGTACAACACCCTCCACAGGAGAGCCGTGCACGCCACACTCCCCTGCCATCCCAGCGCCTGCCCCATTGTGAGTCCTTCACCTCAGCACCTCCACGCGGGCTGCCCATCCCAGCACTCCCCACTCTCACACAGGCTCTGCACACCCCAGAGCCCCCTCATGGGTGCTGTCTCATCACCCCCCATGTGAAACATCCACCCTGAACTTGCCACCAATGGACTGTCCACCCCAACACCTCTACACAGTTGTCCGCCCCTGCCTCCACACCACCCTTACCCACACCTTCTGTATTTTTAGCCACTGCTTATTGCAGACCTGCTTGGGGCCTGACACATTCAGGTGATCTCACTGAATCTTCACACCAGCTCTGGGAGGAAGAGGTTGACTCAGGCACGCTCACACACGCGCTTCATAGACTCATGTGCACACATGCCCTGCTGACTTGGTCCCCACCCCATCCTCTCACAAAGAAGAGGTCCTGTTCCCAGCGGGTCCCCATGGGGCGATCACTGCCACTTAGGAGACGCCTTCCAGAGCTTGCCTTGGCCTTGACCCATCCTTGGCTTTGACCCATGTACCAGTCCCTGTGTCACTGAGGAAAAACCAATCAGCCTTGGGGAACCCCCAGGCCTCTGGGCTCCAGCTCGCCCCTGACCAATCCCGTAATCTGGAGGAAGCCCTGACACTGGGTGAACCTGGTGCTCCCGGTACCTGCTGGCACCTGTGTGCCAGGCTGGCTCAGGGCACTGTGTTTCTAGTTCCCTGTTTGTGGACTGAACCACCCACTCGGCCGTTGGGGAAGGGGGTGCTTTTTGGCAGTGGAGCAGGGGCAGGGGAGGCGGTGGCTGGTGGCCCTGGTGGGAAAGTCACCATTTTGCGGGGAGGAGAGGAAGCCTGGGTGAGGGACGAGGTTGTGGGGAGTGCGGAGGGTTGAGCTGGAGCGGAGGGCAAGACCTGATGACCCCCTTCCCTGCTTTGCCCATACTGGGGACTGGGGTGAGAAGCCAGGCCTGTGAGTACGGATAGATGAGAAGTACTGGCGGTGAGGCTGGGTAGCGGGCAGGCAGCCCCAGCTGACCTTCCCATAGCCCCACAGTGGGGAGCGGAAGGCTTCTGGGGCTGAGCTGTGGGGCAGGCTGCCCCCCAACCCTGTCCTGCCCGCTGCCCTGCAGAGTGGTCCAGAGGGAAGCAGAGTCTTTTCTGCTGCAGTCTCTCCTCCCTACAGCCTTGTGGGGGCAGGCAGGTGCTTCGCTGGCCCTGAAGGGGGCCTTCTGAGAGGTGGCCTGGGTGGCAAGCTGGCCTTGGTCTCCCAGGGGCTCTGGGTGGGCTTCCTCTCCCCTCCCACCCCACCTCTAACACTGTTTCATTTCCAGCCATTAGCAAACACATCGACAAGCCAAAACCTTTCCAGCCAAGTGGATATGTCTTAAGACAGGCCTCAGCCCACTCAGGCACCCCACCCCCCCAAAACCAGCCTTTTCTTTGGGGCATGACTTTTTCCGGGGAGGGGAACAAAATTGGGTTGTAGAAACGTTTTTCTCTTTTCTTGGTTTCTTTTTCTTGCAAACAAATTTTGCTTTTTTTGGCTTATTTTTTCTGCCTCCCCCACCCTCCCCTTTTCTGCTTTCTCTCCTCCCCTCCCCATCCACCACCTCCCCCCGACCCCCATCTTTCCCCACAAAATTGTCCTTTTTTCTCTGTTTTGTGTTCCCGGTCTTAGGTCCGCTCACAAAAAAACGTGACGAGGCGACGCTCAATCCGCCAGACACAGGTAGATTTAAAAATCCCGCTGCTGCATGTGGTTGCTTATAAGAGGAAGTTCATGGCCCTGCCCCTCACTAAATGTCCCCACAGCCCTCAAGGCCCCTCAGTCGTTCTCCCAACTAAAATGAAAAAGAAAAGAAAAGAAAAATTTTTAATAATTGGAAAAAAGAATTATGAAAACTTCAAACGAAATTTGAACAATGTTGGACCCACTAGAAAACCTGCCAGAAAAGCTAAACATGGTGAAAATAAGCTGAAAAACAAAAAGAAATTGGAATGTCAGAAAAAGAAATTCAAAAGATTTGGATAAAATGTTTAGAATTTGAAAGAAATCTGGACAGTTTTGAAACTTGTGAAATGTAACATTTGAAAAAAACAATTTGAAATTGGAGCAAAACAACAGTTCAAAAAAAATTTAAAAGTTGGCAAATTGATGACACCATTGAAACATCAGAAGCCTGTTGCAATTTCCAAAAGCCTGTCAGACACAGAAAACGCAAACATTTGAAGTGAATGAAAGAATTTGACAATTTTTGAAAGCAGGGCCCAATATCTTGAAGTTTCACCACAAAATTTTGAAAAAAAAAATGCAAAGAATTTTTTTCTTTTTTTCTTTTTTTCCAAAACGGATCTTTTTGTTTTTTCTTTTCTTGTTGAATCTGCCCCGAGAGCTTCTTGCTTTTTGGTTGTTTTTTTTTTTTCTTTCTTTCTTTCTTCTTTCTTGATCCTGTTTTTGTTGTTGGTTTTGAATTCTTGTTGCCCCAGCCCCTCTTCCTGCTCCTTCCCTTTCTGACCCCTCCTCCCCCCACACTGGGAGAGGGGTGGGGTGAGGATGGGAGAACTGAGGACAATTAGGACAGGACCTTGGAAGGAAGGAGATTCCAGCCTGAAACTGCTGGGAGGTCACTTGAGGTTCAGGAGCAAAGGAGAGGACAGGATTTGGGGAGAACACAGCGAGGGTGCTGCCCACCTGGGAGCTCTGGTGGAAGCAGTCAGGAGCATGGGGGCTGCAGAGGGGGTCTTAGGGATGGGAGGCAGGAAGCTGTCTGTGAGGTCAAGGAGAATGTCTTAGTGACCTGCAGGTTGACCTTCTGGCAGGAGGGATGTTTCTAGCAGGATGAGGGAAGTGGGCAGAGGCGCTGGGACCAGCTGTGGAGGCCCAGGCCTGGCTTTGGTTTGCTGAGTGTCCAGGCTAGCAGGGAGGGCTGGTGTCAAGAACGAGGAGGACCTGTGGGCCGGGGTGACCCCAGCCCTAGCACTATGGCTGAATCATGGGGAGCTGCAGGGGCAGGGGAGGGTACTGTAGCCTCGGGGACCCTGGCAAGCACTCTCAGACTCCCACCTCCTCTGGAATTAGTCACCCTTCAGTCCAATCTGGAGCGACCCAAGGACCTGATCACATGTGGCAGTGATCAGGGGATCCTCTGGGGGTATGGCGGGAAGGAGTCCAGTGCAGAACCCAGGGCTCAGGCCAGTTTGGGGGTATCCAAGACTCAGCTGCACCCTGGCTTCATTAAGCAGGCTCTTCCTCCTCCTGCCACAGTAATTAGGCTGGGGGTTGCCATGGTGACTGGGGAGGTGACCTAGAAAGGAATTAGGGCGGGGAGGAGACCAAGCCCCAGGGACCCTAGGCCCGGCACCCCTCACCCACAGACCAGGGACCCTAGGCCTGACACCCCTCACTCACCGACCAGGGTACCATGTGGAGTGGAGGCCCAAGGCCTGAGTCAGAGGAGATGCCAGGACCCTCCCAGCAGCTCCAGCTCCAGTTCTAGCCTCGGGAGCTTGCTTGTCCCAGGGACAGGAAGGAGATGTCCTATGTGGGGGGGTGTTGGGGGTTCCCTGGATCCAGCAGATGCCCTAAGGGGGGCCACTGCCCACCCCCAGCCTCTATGGGGTTTCTTGGAAGGTCTACATTGGAGAAGTGCCTCGGGGAAGGCTGGCAGAGGGTGGGGAGGGACCGTCTGCCAGGGCTAGCTGGGGAGGGAGGAGGGGAATCCGGTCTTGCCCCCCAGGGATGGGAGTGACATGTCCCCTGAGCTCCAGGCCAGTCCTCAGCAGGCCTGGGAGCTGGGCGGTGCTGCTTCCGGTCTGACTGTGTCCTTGTCCCTGACCCCCTGGCCCGCCTGCCCACCCCCTCCCCACGCAGATATCCGTGACCCTGGGAAGAAGCCTGTGATGCTGTTTCTCCACGGCGGCTCCTACATGGAGGGGACCGGAAACATGTTCGATGGCTCAGTCCTGGCTGCCTACGGCAACGTCATTGTAGCCACGCTCAACTACCGTCTTGGGGTGCTCGGTGAGGGTGGGCAGCCAACTCTGGGGATCGGGGGAGTCTGGGAGGTGTGCCTGGTGGGCAGGGTTCGTCCACATCCAGTAGAATGGCTTCTGGGCTGGACTGAGCTGCCCAGAAAGAGGGCAGGGGCACTGTGGCACCTCCAGGGAGCCCTCTTCTTCTCTACTCCCAGGTTTTCTCAGCACCGGGGACCAGGCTGCAAAAGGCAACTATGGGCTCCTGGACCAGATCCAGGCCCTGCGCTGGCTCAGTGAAAACATCGCCCACTTTGGGGGCGACCCCGAGCGTATCACCATCTTTGGGTCTGGGGCAGGGGCCTCCTGCGTCAACCTTCTGATCCTCTCCCACCATTCAGAAGGTACCAGCAGTGTCCCAGCCTGTCCCACCCTTCCCGACCCTGCCAGCTCCCCCTTCTCCTTCAGGCTAGTCCTCACAACCTGGCCTGAGGTCAGCCTGTCCCACCAGGGCTGTTCCAGAAGGCCATCGCCCAGAGTGGCACCGCCATTTCCAGCTGGTCTGTCAACTACCAGCCGCTCAAGTACACGCGGCTGCTGGCAGCCAAGGTGGGCTGTGACCGAGAGGACAGCGCTGAAGCTGTGGAGTGTCTGCGCCGGAAGCCCTCCCGGGAGCTGGTGGACCAGGACGTGCAGCCTGCCCGGTATGGGATGGGAGAGGGCTGGGTCCAGGCCTTCACTCTCCTTGCTGGTTCCAAGGAGGCTGAGGTGAGAAGTGCCTGTGGGCATCTCCTTTGGCAAGGAGAAATGGGCTTCAGGCGCCCAGTAGGCGGCCTCCTCTCTCAAGCCTTCCTTCAGTGGAGGTGCTCAGACAGAGCAGGTGAGCACAGGGTGCCGTGAAGTGCTTTGGGAAGACTTCGGAGAGGCCAGATCCCCCAAAGGACCCACTGGAGGATTTCAAGTAGGGAAGAAGGGTCTTGCAGGTAGAGGGAAGCATCTGTATGTGGGCTTAGCAGGCCACGGGCCAAGAGGAGGCCAGTGAGCAGGTGGTGAGACCCTGACCGCTTCTCCCCAGCTACCACATCGCTTTTGGGCCCGTGGTGGACGGCGACGTGGTCCCTGATGACCCTGAGATCCTCATGCAGCAGGGAGAATTCCTCAACTATGACATGCTCATCGGCGTCAACCAGGGAGAGGGCCTCAAGTTCGTGGAGGACTCTGCAGAGAGCGAGGACGGGGTGTCTGCCAGCGCCTTCGACTTCACTGTCTCCAACTTTGTGGACAACCTGTATGGCTACCCGGAAGGCAAGGATGTGCTTCGGGAGACCATCAAGTTTATGTACACAGACTGGGCCGACCGGGACAATGGCGAAATGCGCCGCAAAACCCTGCTGGCGCTCTTTACTGACCACCAATGGGTGGCACCAGCTGTGGCCACCGCCAAGCTGCACGCCGACTACCAGTCTCCTGTCTACTTTTACACCTTCTACCACCACTGCCAGGCGGAGGGCCGGCCTGAGTGGGCAGATGCGGCTCACGGGGATGAACTGCCCTATGTCTTTGGCGTGCCCATGGTGGGTGCCACCGACCTCTTCCCCTGCAACTTCTCCAAGAATGACGTCATGCTCAGTGCCGTGGTCATGACCTACTGGACCAACTTTGCCAAGACTGGGTGAGGGCCAGAGGGGCTGGGTGGGGCTGGGTGGGGCTTGGCGGGCCCTCCTTCCTTCACGTGGCCACCATTCCTCTGTTAAGGCACTCACTCTGGCCCGCTCTCTTGATCGAGTGAAAGCAACCCAGACACCTCTGTGCTAGGCACTGAGTTGAGTGTTGGAGACTCAGCAGTATCAGACAGAGAGGCCCCTGTTCTTTCTGGGGAGTAGGGGGCCCATTCGGTGGTTTTGGCTTGGCGTCCATGTCTCCCTCCTTGCCTGATCCCCCCTGCCCAACCTCCCTAGAGCTCTGCACCTCTGGCTGACTGCTCAGGTGTGTGTGTCTGAGTGTGTGCAAGAGTTTGTGTCTGTCTCTTCACTTCTGTCTCTGTCTCTCTTTGGAAATCCACTGACAGCTCTTCTCCCCTTCCCTCTGCTGCTCTCTTACGTCTGTTTACTTTTCGCTGTCTCCGGCTGCCGGCTGATTTCAGCCTCGCTGTGTCTCTGTCTCTGGCTGTCCCTCCCATGTCTTTGACCCTGTCTCTGTTTCATTCAGGCTCAGCTTCTGCTTCTCCGGGACTATCTCTGTGTCTGTCCCTGCCCCTCTGCCCGCATTTCTGGCTATCTCTGGCTGGCTGTCTCCATCCCTATTTGTCTCTCTGGCGTTGTCTCCTGCAGTTTCTCTGTCTCTTCATCTCCATCTATGTCTCTCTGCCTCTGTGACTTTTTCTCTGGCTTTCTTGCTGTCCCCCTGTCTCTCTGCATCTCTGTCTGGCTCCCTTCCCACTGCCACCCACCCTCCTTCAGAGCCTTGCCCTCACTCCTCCTTTCCCTGCCCTCCTGTGCCCACAGGGACCCCAACCAGCCAGTGCCGCAGGATACCAAGTTCATTCACACTAAGCCCAATCGCTTCGAGGAGGTGGTATGGAGCAAATTCAACAGCAAGGAGAAGCAGTATCTGCACATAGGCCTGAAGCCACGTGTACGTGACAACTACCGCGCCAACAAGGTGGCCTTCTGGTTGGAGCTCGTGCCCCACCTGCACAACCTGCACACGGAGCTCTTCACCACCACCACGCGCCTGCCTCCCTACGCCACGCGCTGGCCGCCTCGTCCCCCTGCTGGCGCCCCGGGCACACGTCGGCCCCCGCCGCCCGCCACCCTGCCTCCCGAGCCTGAGCCCGAGCCCGGCCCGAGGGCCTACGACCGCTTCCCCGGGGACTCGCGGGACTACTCCACGGAGTTGAGCGTCACCGTGGCCGTGGGTGCCTCCCTCCTCTTCCTCAACATCCTGGCCTTTGCTGCCCTCTACTACAAGCGGGACCGGCGGCAGGAGCTGCGGTGCAGGCGGCTTAGCCCACCTGGCGGCTCAGGCTCTGGCGTGCCCGGTGGGGGCCCCTTGCTCCCCACTGCGGGCCGTGAGCTGCCACCAGAGGAGGAGCTGGTGTCACTGCAGCTGAAGCGGGGTGGTGGCGTCGGGGCGGACCCTGCAGAGGCTCTGCGCCCTGCCTGCCCGCCCGACTACACCCTGGCCCTGCGCCGGGCACCGGACGATGTGCCTCTATTGGCCCCCGGGGCCCTGACCCTGCTGCCCAGTGGCCTGGGGCCACCGCCACCCCCACCGCCCCCATCCCTTCATCCCTTCGGGCCCTTCCCCCCGCCCCCTCCCACTGCTACCAGCCACAACAACACGCTACCCCACCCCCACTCCACCACTCGGGTATAGGGGGCGGCGTGGGGAGGCCCTCCTCCCCGGCCCTCCCTGGCCCGGCCACTCCGAAGGCAGGGAGGAGAACTTGGCAACTGGCTTTTCTCCTGTGGAGTCGTCACGCCATCCAGCAGCACTGAGGTGGACATGGGATCCCTCCCTGGGGTGCGTGTCTCTCCCACGCAGAGAAGCCCCATCTCTTCTCTGGACCTGGGCCTTTGAACAACTGGGGGGCGTTTTCTCCCCTCCACTGGGACACCCGTCTTCGGCGTGTGGAATGTGGTGTTTTCCCGCGTGGAGGTGTGCTTTCTCACAACGGGGTGTGTTTTCCCATGTGCAGGGTGAGGTTTTTTTTGCCGCCCTGGACACATGTTGGCCCCCTCAAAGAATTTCTGTGGGGATTTGTACCCCAGAATCCTGTTCCCTCATCCCTTCTCCCACCTCCTCCCCTCTCCCTCCCCCTGGAGACCCTGGAAGTGGTGTGTTCACAAACAGTGACCCTTGGCCACCAGACCACAGAGGACGGAGCCTGGGAAGCAGCGAGGAAATCACAGTCCCCTCGCCCCTGCCTCCCCTGCCCCCACCCCGGCGAAGCATGTTCCCCCCGCACCCGCCTTGGCACAAGTCAGATGAAGCACGTTCTGCCAGGGAGGCCCTCACCTTCCAGAGAGGACAGACACAGATTTCCTGCCGGGGGAGGGAGGAGTCCACGCATCCCGGTGCTGCCTGGAAGCTTCTTTTCCCGTGGTCCAGGACGCATTTCTCTGAGTGGAAACATGTTCTTGCATGTGGCAGCCGGCCCCTCTCTTCCCAGCACTTCCCTGCCTCCCCCAGGCCTCAGGCCCAGCACTCAGTTTCTCCTCACATGGCAGGTGAGCACAGACTTCTAGTTGGCAGGAACTGAGGAGGGTGAACAAACCTGGAGGAGGCCCAGCCCTTGCTCCCGAGTTGGGGGTGGGGGCATGGCAACGTACCCACCGCAGAGGCCATGCATGTTTGACCAAAGCCCTCACTGGGGTCCGAGGACAGCCTTTTCCTCAGGCCTCAGAGCGTTGCTCATCCGTGCCAAACTGTGTAGGTGGATTTGAGCGGAAAGACCCCCAAAATGTGCCAAGAATTTCCCAGTCCCAGGCAGGGCAGGGGAAACTAAGGGCAAGCAGGATACAGGGTGAGGGATGTGGCACATGAGGGGGCTCCCGCCTGTGCCCCTTCTCCTCACCATGTCTCCCCTGCCCTGCCTCAGTTCCCCGTTCCCCTTCACCTCCGTCACTCTCTTTGAAGCTGTCCCCACCTCAGTGCCAGACCAGCCCTCTCCTCAGCTCACCACCCTTCTCTGACCCGCGCCCCCTCCTTGGCTGAAAGAAAGGAGTCTTGAAGGGTGGAGGGGAGGCAGCGGGGAGGAAGGTCTCACCGGACAGGTTGGGGAGAATGAGGTCAGCGGTGCTGAGGAACAGATGGAGGGGGCAGTGGGGATGGGGCTTGGGCAGACACCAGCAGGAAGAATTTGAAATGTGTGAGGTGACTCCCCAGAGGGCCTCTGGGAAAAGAATGATGTCTGGAAGGGCTTAAGGGACACAGTGGACGAGGGGAGAGTCCTCATCTGCTGGCATTTTGTGGGGTGTTAGTGCCAAACTTGAATAGGGGCTGGGGTGCTGTCTTCCACTGACACCCAAATCCAGAATCCCTGGTCTTGAGTCCCCAGAACTTTGCCTCCTGACTATCCCTTCTCCTCCTACCTCCATCCATGGAAAATTAGTTCTTTTCTGATCCTTTCCCCTGCCTGGTCTAGCTCCTCTCCAAACAGCCATGCCCTCCAAATGCTAGAGACCTGGGCCCTGAACCCTGTAGACAGATGCCCCCCAAATTGGGGCATGGGAGGGGGGCTGGGGGACCCCATGATTCAGCCACGGACTCCAATACCCAGCTCCTCTCCCCAAAACAATCCCGACAATCCCTTATCCCTACCCCAACCCTTTGCGGCTCTGTACACATTTTTAAACCTGGCAAAAGATGAAGAGAATATTGTAAATATAAAAGTTTAACTGTTGGTTGTGCCTGCTCTGTTGTGGGGAGGGCAGTCTCTGAAGAAACAAGCCCTGGGGAAATGACGAGGGAGGAGGGGTCCTGACCCCCAGCCCTTCTTTTCAGTGACCAGCTCTGAGGTCTGAGAGGAAGGGGGAGTGGGTGCTGGGGTCTGGTTGCCACGGTAATATGTCTGGCAAGTGAACGTCAGGACCCATGTCTATGCCGAGACTGGAGCCTGGTGTCGTTCTGTAATGGAAGGACAGGGCTGATGGGGACAGATGTCAAACAGGCCGGAGGCCCAGTGGGCTGGTGTAGGCAGCTAACTCAGCAGAGGCATGTGAGGCGAGAGGCGTGTTCTCTGCCAAGGCCTGGGCTCAGGCAAGAGGGTCAGCCACAGGTCCAGGACTCAGGGTAGTCCCTTGGCACACTGTAGGGGAGTGGCCTGGCACCATTGTGACCCGTTCACTCCCAAGACCCTCAGGGACAGGCAGGCAGTCAGTGGACACTGTGGGCACAGTGGGCTGGGGGCGTAAGGGCCCTGGTGGTCCTAGGGACCCCATGGCCATGGCTGAGCGGCCGAGGCCCGATTGGGCCTCGTATCACAACTGCAACAGCAACAGCTGCCAGGACCTGGGCAACTCTGTCCTGTTGCTGCTGGGCCTCATCATCTGCATTAACATTAGCATCAATATAGTGACCCTGGTCAGGGTGGGGCCGGGTGGGAGGGAGCTGGTGGGATGGTGGGGGCAGGCCTGCCGGCCAGGGCCTGCCTGGGATCACTGTGTCTTCCCCCACCTAGCTCTGGAGCCGATTCCGTGGCGTCTTATACCAAGTGTTCCATGATACCATTTGTGAGAAAGGTAAGCAGGTGTGGGGACTGGGGCACAGGAGGGGCAGAAATCAGGCACTCTAGCCTCAGCCCTAAATTAGGCCCTTCCCTTCTTGCTCGCCCCTCTCGGACACCATAGCTGTGCGACTGCCCTCTCTGGGCCCTGCCTCTCCATGCCTGTAGGAGCTGGCCTCCCCACTAGTCTCACCTCTCCCCATCCACAGACGCTCCTAAGTCATCCTCACTCGGAAAGCAGACCCAGCCCTCTAAAAAGCAGAGTTCCCCTGCAGTCCATCTTCGGTGCACCATGGACCCTGTGAAGATGACTGTGACCCCGCCCCCAGCTCGCCGCCATCGCCGTCGAGGCTCTCCCACACACTGTGCTCACTGCCCAGTAGCTTGGGCTCCTGACACTGATGATGAGAAGCCCTATCAGTACCCAGCCATCTGCTCCTACCACTGGGATGGCCCTGAGGACTGGGAAGGCTTCCAACGCACTCAGGGGACCTGGGTTCCCTGGACTCAGGACCCCCAGGAGCCCCCTCCCCAGACCATCCGCTTCCAGCCTACCATAGAGGAAAGGCCCCTCAAAACAGACATGCGGTCCGAGCTGGGCCTAAGGGCCTATGTGTATTCTGTGAACCCCCCACCTCCCAGCCCTGAGGCTCCTAGCCACAAGAACAGTGGGGAGGGGGCGGTGCCAGAGGCAGAGGCGGCTCAGTACCAGCCTGTCCCAGCTCCCATCCTGGGCCCAGCAGTCGTCCCTGAATTTTCCCGGTGCCGCTCCTCAGGCCGAATAGTGTATGATGCCCGGGACGTGAGGCGGCGGCTACGGGAACTGACCCGGGAGGTGGAGGCCCTGTCCCGCTGCTACCCTCTGGCCTCCGGATCCAGCACTGCCGAGGGGACAAGCAAGAATTGGGTGTACCGTTCCCTGACTGGGAGGTGACTGGAAAAAAATAAAAAGGAGAGAGGAGGTGATCTGTGGTGGTGTTGGGGTGCCAGGGCCCACACAACACCTAGAAGCTGTGGCTGTGAAGAGAATGCTGTCCCTGGCCACAGGGCCCTGAGCCCTGAGGACCCTCATCAACCTTTTGCCTCAAAGGCCTATCCCTGTCCTCAGCCTTTCCCAGGCCCTCTGGGTTCCAAGGCTGTCACCTGCCTCTACCTTGTTTTCTTTCCTTTTCTTTTTTTTTTTTTTTTTTTTTTTTTGAGACAGGGTCTTGCTCTGTTGCCCAGGCTGGAGTGCAGTGGTGCAATCACAGCTCACTGCAGTCCCAACTGCCTCCCACCTCAGCCTCCTGAGTAGCTAGGACTACAGGCATGGGCCACTAGTTGTTTGTTTTTGTTGTTGTTTTTTGTTTGGTTGGTTTTTTTGTGTGTGTGTGGTTGTTTTTGTTTTTAAGACAGAGTCCTATTCTTGTCACCCAGGCTGGACTGCAATGACATAATCTTGGCTCACTGCAACCTCTGCCTCCCAGGTTCAACCAATTCTCCTGCCTTCAGCCTCCCAAGTAGCTAGGAATACAGGAGTGAACCACCACGACCGGTTAATTTTTGTATTTTTAGTGCAGATGGGGTTTCGTCATGTGCTGGCCAGGCTGGTCTTGAACTCCTGACCTCAGGTGATCTGCCTTCCTCGGCCTCCCAAAGCGCTGGGATAATAGGTGTAGGCCACCCCTCCCTGGCTGCGCCACTAGTTTTTGTAGAGATTGGGTTTCACTACTTTGCCTAGGCTGGTCTCAAACTCGTGGGCTCAATTGATCCGCCTACCTCAACCTCTGAAAGTGCTGGGATTACAGGCGTGAGCCACTGTGCCGGGCCTGTTTCCTACCCTCTTCTGAGACAGGGTCTTGATCTGTCACCCAGGCTGTGGTGCAATCATGGCTCACTGGAGACTCAACCTCCTGAGTTCAAGCAATCTTCCTGCCTCAGCTTCCTGAGTAGCTGGGACAACAGGCACCACCATGCCCCGTTAATACCTTGTTTTCTTTTTTTTTTTTTTTTTTTTTTTTTGAGACAGAGTCTCGCTCTGTCACCCAGGCTGGAGTGCAGTGGCCGGATCTCAGCTCACTGCAAGCTCCGCCTCCCGGGTTCACGCCATTCTCCTGCCTCAGCCTCCCGAGTAGCTGGGACTACAGGCGCCCGCCACCTTGCCCGGCTAGTTTTTTGTATTTTTTAGTAGAGACGGGGTTTCACCGTGTTAGCCAGGATGGTCTCGATCTCCTGACCTCGTGATCCACCCATCTCGGCCTCCCAAAGTGCTGGGATTACAGGCTTGAGCCACCGCGCCCGTTAATACCTTGTTTTCTTTAGTGCACGGAGAAGCCCCTAAATTCTACTCCAGGTCCTGTAGTGCAGTCCTGCACTACAGGAGAGATCTCCATCTCCATGGCCCTAGCTCCTTAGAAGGCTGGTGCCTGCCAGAGCTCAGGGTTAGGCTGCAGCCACAGGTGAGGCCTGGTTCCCACGTAAGCCCTATTTATTTAGGGAGGGATGGCTGAGAGGGCGTCTAGTCCCTCACAGTTCCCTATTCACCCTGAAGATCCTATACTCAAGAAGGACTGGAGCAGAGGATGAAATATTGGGAGGCCCCTTGGCTGGGCGCGGTGGCTAACGCCTGTAATCCCAGCACTTTGGGAAGCCGAGGCAGGTGGATCATGAGGTCTGGAGATCAAGACCATCCTGGCTAACATGGTGAAACCCTGTCTCTACTAAAGAATACAAAAAAAAAAAAAATTAGCCGGGCACAGTGGCAGGCACCTGTAGTCCCAGCTACTAGGGAGGCTGAGGCAAGAGAATGGCGTGAACCCGGGAGGTGGAGCTTGCAGTGAGCTGAGATGGCACCACTGCACTCCAACCTGAGTGACAGAGCAAGACTCCATCTCAAAATAATAAAAGAAGTATTGGGGACTCCCTCAAGAGGTACCTCACTGTAACATCACAGCCCTCTGTGACCTCACTCCTTTGATTAATTCACTATGTCACCAGTGAGGAGACTAAGTTCAAAGAAGCTAAGCGTCTTGCACATGGTTACACAGACACTGAGGATCAAGCTCATGGCTTCAGATGCTCCATCCCATTGCTGCAGAGCCAGCGTGACCCACCAGAATCTCCCACCTTCCCCAGTTCGCCGTGTGAACTCAGAAACTCAAACTCAGGCCCTGCCCTTCTCCTAGACAACTGGGATCACAAGCACATGCACACACACACCACTTGGGAACAAGCAACCAGGTGCATGAGCCCGGGCTGAGGGAACTGGACTTCACCTTTCACTCTAGACAGATTCCTGGAATGTGAGCAGATGGACCGTTTGCAAATGGCCCTGCTTCTCTCATTCAACTAATGTTACTGATCATTTTCAATGGATTGCATTCAGTGGATATATATTGAACATCTACTATGTGTTTGGAGGCTGGATGGGAAATGCTTACTGGCCTTTCTTTCTGCTGAGTGGTTCACTGTGTGAACAAATGGCTTGCAGTCTCCAGGGTGCCACAGACCCCAGTGATGCCCCTGTTTTAAGTCAAACACTCTTTTTGGCATATTAACAATTACATCTATTTTGTGCTTTGTTTATTGCATGTGTTTTTTGTTGTTGTTGTTGGGTTGTTTGTTTGTTTGTTTTGAGACTGTCAAGCTCTGTCACCCAGGCTGGAGTGCAATGGCACAATCTCAGCTCACTGCAACCTCCATCTCCCAGGTTCAAGTGATTCTCCTGACTCAGCCTCCCAAGTAGCTGGGATTACAGGCACCCGTCACCACGCCCAGCTAATTTTTGTATTTTTAGTAGAGGTTTCTCCATGTTGGCCAGGCTGGTCTCCAACTCCTGACCTCAGGTGATCCACCTGCCTGGGATTACAGGCGTGAGCCACGGCGGGTTTTCTCTCTCTCTCTCTCTCTCTCTTTCTTTCTTTCTTTCTTTTGGGAGACAGAGTTTCGATGTGCCACCCAGGCTGGAGTGCAATGGCGAGATCTCAGTTTGCTGCAGCCTCCACCTCCTGGGTTCAAGTGATTCTCCTGCCTCAGCCTCTCGAGTAGCTGGGACTACAGACATGCACCACCACGCCCAGCTAATTTTTGTGTTTTTTTTTTTTGTTTTTTTTTTGCTTGGTTGAGACGGAGTCTTGCTCTGTCACCCAGGCTGGAGTGCAGTGGCCAGATCTCGGCTCACTGCAAGCTCCGCCTCCCGGGTTCACGCCATTCTCCTGCCTCAGCCTCCCGAGTAGCTGGGACTACAGGCACCCGCCACCTCGCCCGGCTAGTTTTTTTGTAATTTTTAGTAGAGACGGGGTTTCACCGTGTTCG
The DNA here is from genome assembly GCF_003255815.1 of Theropithecus gelada. Taxonomy (NCBI): domain Eukaryota; kingdom Metazoa; phylum Chordata; class Mammalia; order Primates; family Cercopithecidae; genus Theropithecus; species Theropithecus gelada. The sequence continues at coordinate 63,699,706 of NC_037684.1, forward strand.
CCAGGGTGGTCTTGATCTCCTAACCTTGTGATCCGCCCGTCTCGGCCTCCCAAAGTGCTGGGATTACAGGCTTGAGCCACCGCGCCCGGCCATTTTTGTGTTTTTAATAGAGACGGGGTTTCACTATGTTGGCCAGTTTGGAACTCCTGACCTCAGGTGATCCACCCACCTCGGCCTCCCAAAGTGCTGGGATTACAGGCATGAGCCACTGTGCCCAGCCCGGGTTTTCCTAAGGTAGTAGCTTAACTATTTTTCACCATGTAAGGGTGGGTTGGTGGGAGTGCAGGTGGTTAGGATGGAGAAATCACGGCTGGGGTTGGTTCCTGGCAGAGGCAGCAACCTCAGTGAGGCAGACGTCAGTGTGACGAAGGGGCTGGTGGGCTCACGGACCACCAACACCTAGGGCTGGAGTCTCTGGCCAGGAAGAGTGGGGCAGAGATGGGAGCTAGAGGAATTTTGACAGGGAAATGGACAGAGTAGGGAGGGACTAGTACAGCAGGGTGATGCCTGAGGGGACTCTTAGTGTCACCCGCCCATCTAGTCACCCTAGCTGCTGGCCCCAAAGTAATCATGGGGGAAGGCACACCAACAGGCTATGTAAGTTGCCATAATATCTCAAAAGAACAATGAAACAGGACATATCTTATGCATGCTTCAACCCCTGTGATGACTGTCATTCTCTAACTACCTTGTCTTCAGCTCAGGAACCAGGTGTGGGGTTAAGCAAGCCTCATGGAGACAGAGGAACAGACTAAGATCTGGGATATCTGGGGACTGGGCTCTACCAAGTAGGAGCCACGGCTGGAGATGGTGGTAGAAGGGACCAGCAGAATGGATAAAAGCTGCCACCTCTACATTGTGACTCTCGCTAGCTTGCCTCATTGTGACCTGGCTCCCTTACCAGCTTGTAGTGATCTCCGGGGATTGGCACGAGTGCAGTGTGGGTTGGGGCCAGGGGTGGGGGTGGAGGGGGGTGGCCCAGGTGGCCCTAGGACCCCCCCCTCCATGGAAAACCAGCTATGGCATAACACCCTGGGATGTTGCAATCAATACCAAGAAAGCCCCCACGATGCCGAGGACATCTTATTCCTGCTGCTGGGCCTCATCGTTCTTGTCAACATTGGCATCAACGTGACAACTATGGTCAGTGATGATTGTGGACCATCTCTGGGGGTGAAGAGGGCTGAGGGTGGGAGCCAGCTGCAGCCTACATCTCCACCTGCAGGTGCGGTCTAGACTGGGGCAGGGGCAGGGGTGGTGGTGCTGGGTGTGGAGGGCCTGGCCTTCACTCTCTGCCACTCTGCCCCAGATGTGGCATGGACTCCAGAACGCCTTAGACAAGATGATTGATTGGACTACTCGGAAAAGTAAGTGTGGCTGCTGGAGAGGTAGGGGACCCCCATCCCCGCCCCTGACAATGGCCCTAGAAACCCAGGCCCCAGTGTTCCCAACATTGAGCTCTTCTGACAATTGCCCTGACTTCATAGATTCTTGCCTTCCCCAGATGAAATTCAGGCCAGCGAAAGTCCCCCCAGTGGTCCCCCAGACAAGGCTCAGGACGTCCACATCCACTGCATCCTGGACCCTGTGCAGGTGAAGATGGCCCGACCCACACGGTACTCCTCTTTCTCCTGCCACCGTTTCTCCAGCCATCACAGCAGCAGTCTTTGCTGTCTTCATCATCGCCGCCGCCGCCGCCGCCCCCACGCCCGCCGTGGTCGCCGTCGCTGCTGCAACCACCAGCAGCAGTCGCAGAACTACAGACAAATCCCCCATAGCCGCTCAGTCTTCTATCACCCACATCGCAGCCGAAAGATGTCACCACGACGCCGAGTGCCCTTCTTTGATCAGGAGGACCTGGAGTCCTACCTGGAGGAGCAGGACAACCTGCCCTTCCCGCATCCCAAGTACCCACGTCGCGGCTGGGGTGGGTTTTATCAGAGAGCCGGTCTGCCCTCCAATGTGGGACTGTGGGGCCACCAGGGTGGTATCCTGGCCAGTCTGCCACCACCCTCTCTCTACCTGTCACCTGAGCTGCGCTGCATGCCCAAGCGTGTAGAGGCCAAGTCTGAGCTGAGGCTGCAGTCCTATGGGCCCCACGGTTCCCAGTCCCGACTGTGGGGCAATGTGGAGGCTGAGCAGTGGGTCTCGTCTCCACCACCTCCCCGCCGGCTGCCCCCTAACCCCGCTTGGGTCCCCAGGGGGCACAGCCCTTACCCCTCAGTGGGCTGGACACTGTATGACTCCTGGGATCAGCGGCGGCGTGGCATGGAGGGCTTTGAGCGCCCCCCTAACTTGGTGTCCCGGAACGCCCGGCCCGAGGCCCAGGGCTGCCGGGAGCACCACTCCCCACAGTCCCACCGGCGGAGTCTGCTTGGTCACACTCACGGCCAGTCCCACCGCAGCCCCCAGCCATCCACGGAACCCTTGGGCTACAGCTCCCGGGACCCCCATGAAGTGCAGCGCTGGGCAGCCGACTGGGCTGAGGCTCTGCCCGCCCGGCGTCCTCTGACTACCTCTGCCTCCCTCACGGTGTTGGGCGAGGCCTCCCACCAACGGACCCCAGCCCCAGGCTCAGTACGGGTTCCCCATTCCTCCAAGCCCCGGCCCAAAGTCCAGGTTGCAGATCCTGCCCCACCCCCGACCATGTTCGTCCCACTCAGCCGGAATCCAGGGGGCAATGCCAACTATCAGGTGTACGACAGCCTGGAGCTGAAGCGGCAGGTGCAGGAGAGCGGAGCCAGGTCCAGCTCGCTGCCACCGGCTTCCACCACCTCCTCAAGGCCCTCCCTGCACAGGAGCCAGACCGGGAAACTCAACTGACCAGCAGGGGGATATGGGGCGCGGGGCAGGGCATGGAGAGAGAAGAATAAAGGGAAACGGAGTCCAAGAAACACTGTGGTGGTCTGTTGCGTAGGAGTGCCACTCCTTCGGCCAGCCTGGGTCCCTGCCCTTGGCTTCCTGAAATGAGAAACCAGTGTCCCCTTCTTGGTTCGAGGCACCCCTTGGTTTAGTGGCCATGCGGCTGCCAGCAGGCCCTCCTGGTCCGCACCATGCACTACATAGATCCTGCACTGGCTGACGACAACCACCCGGGCTCTCTATTCTCCCTGTTCCCAGAAAGGATCAGGTCTGGATTCTGAAGTCAATGTCTCAAGTGGGGCTCTTTGGAATTTACTTAGCTCATAGTACAGGACCAGGCCAAGGCTCTGGATTCCAGCCAGGCCTCCCCCAGGGCTCTGAGGCAGAGGTCTTCCCAGTCTCTGGTGTAGTCAAGGGGTGAAGGGTTCAGGATTCTGAAATGAAACTGCAGGAGTGGCCGGGCACAATGGCTCACACCTGTACAGCACTTTGGAAGGCCGAGGAGGCAGATCACTTGAGGCCAGGAGTTCCGGACCAGCCTGGCCAACATGATGAAACCCCATCTTGGTTGGGTGCAGTGGTGCATGCCTATAATCCCAGCACTTTGGGAGGCTGAGACGGGCAGATTATGAGGTCACGGTGAAACCCCATCTCTACTAAAAAAATACAAAAAATTAGCCTAGTGTGGTGGCACGCACCTGTAGTCACAGCTACTCGGGAGGCTGAGGCAAGAGAATCGCTTGCCCAGGAGGCAGAGGTTGCAGTGAACTGAGATCACACCACTGCACTCCAACCTGGGTGACAGAGAGAGAATCCATTTCAAAAAAAAAGAAAGAAACCCCATCTCAGCCAGGCGCAGTGACTCACGCTTGTAATCCCAGCACTCTGGGAGGCCGAGGCGGGCAGATCACGAGGTCAGGAGATCGAGACCATCCTGGCTAACACAGTGAAACCCCGTCTCTACTAAAAAATACAAAAAAATTAGCCAGGCGTGGTGGCGGGCGCCTGTAGTCGCAGCTACTCAGGAGGCTGAGGCAGAAGAATGACATCAACCCAGGAGGTGGAGCTTGCAGTGAGCCGAGATCACGCCACTGCACTCCAGCCTGGGTGACAGAGTGAGACTCCACCTCAAAAAAAAAAAAGAAAGAAACCCCATCTCTACGAAAAATACAAAAATTAGCCGGATGTCGTGGTGCATGCCTGTAGTCCCAGCTATAGCCACTCAGGAGGCTGAGCCAGAGAATCGCTTGAACCTGGAAAGTGGAGATTGCAGTGAGCCGAAATCGCACCACTGCACTCCAGCCTGGACGACAGATCGAGACTCCATCTCAAAAAAAAAAAAAAAAAAAAAAAGGAGGGGAGGGAGGGAGGGAGGGAGGGAGGGAGTGATGGAATGAGTGAGTGAGTGAGTGAGTCACCCAGCAGTAGGGAACGATGGAGAAACAGGAGAGGGTCACTGGCCTCCACACCCTGTTTGACTGTCCATACCTGGTTACCCAAACCTGGTTACCAGAGAGTTCCACCCTGGGCCCTCCTCTTCCCCGACCTTCCTCATTGTGATCCTGACCACCTGCCTCATTATGACTCAGTCCACCCCCTCCCCAACAACAGGAGTCTTCCTCCTAGTGACTGTGTGAGGACCGGGGGCCCAGGCAGTCCTGGGACCCCAGGCCATGGGTGAGCGAGCCTATCATGGGGCCCAGGTGTGCTCTGGCAACAACCCCAGGAAGTGCCAAGACTTAGGAGACTCGATTCTTCTTCTTCTGGGCAGCTTCATCTTGCTCAACGTGTGGATCAATGTGGTGACTCTGGTCAGGGCAGGATCTGGGTAGCAGGGTTGGGGGAGCCCTGGGGTCTTGAAGGGGCTGAGGTGGGAGGGCTGTTGGGGTGTGGCCAGACAAGAGTTGGACTTAGGGGCTCACTCTGCTTCCGGACTCACCCACCCTCCCGCTCTCCTCAGCTCTGGAAGCATCTGAAGAGCTCCTTGCGGATTCTGTTCCATCATTTTTTTCCCAAAGGTGAGTGGGCCTCTGTGTGGGCTCCCAGGGATATGGGCCTGTCCCCTTTCTCCTATCCCTGGCCCAGTTCTCAGTCCCTAGGGAACCAGAGCATTGTCCCATCCTACCTCTCCCTGCAGACAAGCAACGCAGCGGCAGCCATCCCATATGTATTCGCTCCTCCGTGGATCCCAAGAACCTGTGCTCAAAAGTCTCTTCCCGCGTCCATCATCGCCCAGGCTTCCTGCCCAGGCACGTTAACCATCTTGACTCCTGGATACCAGACACGAATGATGAGAAGGTTTCTGCATGCTGCTGGATGCCACCTAAATGTGGATGTGCCAGGGTTCCCAGGGAGTCTCCATGGGGACTGTACAAGGAGGAGATGATGGGAGTAGGGGAGGCCCCTCAGGTCACAGCCTTAAAGGCTCAAGCCTCCTTGCTCTCCACGCCAGAGACATCTTCCCAGTTCCCAAAGATGAGCAAGTTGGACATGGGTCCATGCCGCCTGCCCCAAGAGAGCCAGACTAAGACCCCAGACTGTGCCCCAGCCCAGGCTCCACCTCAGGCCCAGGTCCACTCCCCAACCCACACTCCTGTGCACACCCTCACCCACTCCTGGATCCATGCCACGGCCCACACCTCTGTGCACACCCCTGCCCACTCCTGGACCCACTCCAAAGCCTGCACCCCCGAGGGCACCCACTCCCAGGCCCAGGACACCTCAGCCCAGGCCCAAGCCCACACCTCCGCCCCTACCCCAGCTCAGACTCCAGCCCACATCCAAGCCCACACCTCGGCCCCTACCCCAGCTCAGACTCCAGCCCACATCCAAGCCCACACCTCGGCCCCTACCCCAGCCCAGGCCTCAGCTCACACTGAAGCCCATACATCAGCCCAGGCCCAAACCCACGCTCCGCTCCACACCCCTGAGCATACTCACTCCCAGGCCCACAGCCCTGAACACACCTCAGCCCATGCCCCAGCCCAGGCTCCTATGCCTGCCCCAGCCCACCCCCAGGCCCATGCCCTTGAGCACACCTCATCCCTTGCCCCAGCCCACTCCCCAGCCCAGGCTCCTATGCCTGCCCCAGCCCACCCCCAGGCCCATGCCCCTGAGTACACCTCAGCCCATGCCCCAGCGTATATCCCAGACCACTCTCATCTAGTCTGTAGCTCGGTTCCTGTCCCAACCTCTGCCCCAGCTCCTCCCAGAACTCTTGCCCCACACAGTACTCCTGTCCTAGCTCCTACACCAGCCCCTGTCCCAGCACTGGTCATGGCCCTGACTACCACTCCTGTCCCTGATCCTGTCCCTGCCACCACCCCTGCCCCTATCATAACTCCTATACCCTCTCCCCGACCTGCCTTCAGCCATGACCTCTCCACTGGCCATGTGGTCTATGATGCCCGCAGGGCAAAGCAGAACTTCTTCCATATGTCCAGCCCCCAGAACCCTGAGTATTCAAGAAAAGACTTGGCTACCCTCTTCAGGCCCCAGGAGGGTCAGGACCTGGGGAGTTCTGGTATATCTGAGCAAACAAAGCAACGCAGTGGGGATAGTGCCAAGCTTCCTGCAGGATCCATACTGGGCTACCTGGAGTTAGGGAATATGGAATGGAAGATCTCAGATGACGCCAAAGATAAGTTCCCCCAGACCAAGAATTCCCCTTACTGCAGCTTCCATCCTTGCAGTTCTGAGAAGAAGACAGACTCCCAGGCTCCAGTCTACCCCAAATTCCTTGTCTACTCCCGGGATACTGCATGTGTCAAGCCTTGCTTTCATTCTACAACCACTGCCCAGAGCTCAGTATGCACCCTTTCTCCACCGTGCACTCTTTCCCTGCCTCTCGTTCCTCCCAGATCCTTTGTTCCTCCTCAACCCACCAACCATCAGAGGCCCTCCACCTTAATACAAACCCCTACTGTTCTTGCAACCTCCAAGTCTCCTCAGTCCATCCCCACGTCCCACTTCCCCATCCCTTCCCTGTTCGCCACCATTTCCCAACCCCTGATCCAACCCCAATGCCCTGAATGTCGTGAGAGTCTAGGCCTTACCCAACATTCTGGCCTTCAAAGGACCCCGTGCCCTTCAAAAGACTCCAGAGTTCCCAGGAATCTGGACCTTGCCCAAAACCCAGACCTCCACAAAAACCCAGGCCTTACCCCAGATCCAGGCCTCCACAAGAACCCAGGTCTTGCTCAAAATCAAGGCCTACATGATTTCCCAGGCCTTCTCCAAGATTCTTATCTATGCCAGAATCCAAGCCCTTCTCAAGACTTTGGCCTCCACAAGAATTCAGGCATTAGTCAAGATACCCACCCCCAAAAGAACACAGGTCTGACTCAAGAAGCGGGTATCCTTAGGAGCCCATGTCTCACCCAACACCCTGGCCTCCACAAGAAAACACCATTTACCCAAACTTCTGATCTTCAGAGGAGTTCAGGCTTTACACAAGACTCTGGAGTCTATAGGAATTCTGAACCAAACCAAGAGACTGTGGTCTATAAAAATCAAGATCTCTCCCAAGCAACTCATCACCAAAAGAACCTAGGCTCTTCTAAAGATTCTGGAGGTCACAAGGATACAAGCAATGTCCAAGATTCAGGAGTCTGTAGTACCCCAGGCCTTACTGAAGATTCTGGGTCACGGAAGGGTCCATATGTTGCCCAAGACTCTGAAGTCAACAAGAGCTCAGGAGTTATCCAGGAATCTTGTCTCCGCAAGAGCCCAGGCCTTGTCCAAACCTCTGGCCTCCCAAAGTGCTCAGGCCTTACCCAAGACTCAGGAGACTACAAGAATCCAGGACTTATCCAAGATTGGGGTGGCCACAAAGTTAAAGGCCTTACTCAAGATTCCAACCTCCCAAGCCTTACCCAAGCCACTAAAGATGAAAGAAGATTTAGCCCTCCCCAAGATGTTGGAGTTTACAGGAGCTCAGAACATAGACAAGACTCTAATCTCCACAAGTGCCCAGGAATTAATCAAGATCCTGGCCCTCATAAAGACCCAGCCCTTGTCCAAGACTCTGGCCTCCCCAAGATTTCAGGCCTTACCCAGGAATCTGGCCCCTACAAGAACTCATGCCTCATCCCAGATCCTGGCCTCCACAAGAACCCAAGCCCTGCCCTAGGTTCTGATTCTGTCCAGCTTTTATCCCCACTTCAGACCCCAAAGTCCACACTGTCCCCGATGAAGTCATTTGTGCCCGAGAAGTCTGCTCAGAAGGAGGACGCACAGCGGCACGTCCTCTGGGCTCCTGTCCAACTCAATCAGAACTCCTTCTCTTCCAAGGTCCAAGTGGTCTCCAGTGACCTGCAGACCTTCTCAGAGGTACCTGTATTAATTGAGCTGCAGTCATCCTCCCGGCAGGCAGGCAGCCAGCACAGGGTGTACCACCCTGTGGATACAGTTCCTTCAGGCTACCAGAACTATCGTCAGATGTCTATGCCTTCCCAAATCAACTGGAAGTCCCACTGCCCTGGACCAGGCACCCGGGCAGGGCATGTGGTTTTTGATGCCCGTCAGAGACAGTTGGCAGTGGGCAATGACAAGTGTGAAGCTCTGTCTCCTAGGCGCCTTCGTCAAGAGGCACCCAGCAACTCAGGGGAAACCATCAAGGAGTGGGGATATCAGAATGTGATGAGAACCTTGGACAAAGAGGGGACAAAAGTGCATCAGGAATAAAGAGGCGAGAGAAATGTTCTGTGTTTGTTTGAGGACATCCACCCCAGCCCATCCCTGATGCTGGCCACTCACAGAGCTGATGAGGACAGGTCCCTGTTTCTCCTCCGTAGCTGCAAAGCTAAGCCCATTATCCTCAAGGCCCTAGAGCTGCTCTGTCCCATACACTAGCCTTTAGCCAAATGTGGCTATTAAAATATATATTAGGCCTGGTGCAGTGGCTCACACCTGTAATCCTAGCACTTTGGGAGGCCGAGGTGGGCAGATCACAAGGTCAGGAGTTTGAGACCAGCTTGGCCAATATGGTGAAACCCCGTCTCTATAAAAAAGACAAAAATTAGCCGGGCGTGGTGGTGCACGCATGTAATCCCAACTACTCGGGAGGCTGAGGCAGGGAGAATCGCTTGAACCTGGGAGGCGGAGGTTGTGGTGAGCCGAGATCGTGCCATTGCATTCCAGCCTCCGTGACACAGCAAGACTCTGTCTCAAAAAAAAAAAAAAAAAAAAAAAAAGTAGATGTTTCTGCAGAACAGAATTTTAAATTTCGTTTAATTTTAATTTACATTTCCTTTTTTTTTCTTTTTTTTTTTTTGAGACAGAGTCTTGCTCTGTCACCCAGACTGGAGTGCAGTGGCGTGATCTCGGCTCACTGCAAACTCCGCCTCCCAGGTTCAAGCAAGCGATTCTCCTGCCTCGGCCTCCTGAGTAGCTGGGATTACATGTGTGCACCACCACGTCCGGCTAATTTTTGTATTTTTAGTAGAGATGGGGTTTCACCATGTTGGCCAGGCTGGTCTCGAACTCCCGACCTCAAGTGATCTGCCCGCCTCGGCCTCCCAAAGTGCTGGGATTACAGGTGTGAGCCACCGCGCCCGGCCACATTATCTATGTTTCAAGTACTCAACAGCCACAGGTGGCTGGTGGCTACTGTATCAGACAGGACCAACTGAGGACCTTGCCATCGTCACAGAAAATTATATTGGAGAGCCATGCTTTAGAGTCTAGAGGAACTATTCCTTGTCACCCATTCTTAGTATCTTCAAAGCTTCCACAGAGTCCAGAGAACTTAGTTCTTTTTAGAGTGCCTCGGAAGCCACCCTCTGGGGAGGAGGTGAGATGCAGGGATGTCTAATGCCTGGTTACTCCAGACTGTGAGAAAAAGCCCAGTCTCCAGTTCTCCTGATCTGGCCTCTTGGGTCACAACCAGATGTGTGTGTATGGGAACCTACTTGCGCAGTTCTGGGCTGCTTTGCTGCTCTCAGTTCTCCCAGGGACCCCAGCTGTGGTTGCTGAGGGAGAAAAGCTCTCTGTCAGTGGCTAGGAACCCCTGAGGTCTGGGCTTCCCAAACTGATCTCTAGAGTTGGGGAGTCTCTTCTTTTACAGGCCTCTAATTTTCCTAGGTGTCCCTCCTCCTTAATTTTCTTATCCATGGACTTAGGCCTATCCCATCCTGGAGACCGACCAAGGGCAGAAGGAACGTAAGAAGTCGTGGCCCAGGCTGGGCACGGTGGCTCATGCCTGTAATCCTAGCACTTTGGGAGGCTGAGGCGGGAGGATCATCTGAGGTCAGGAGTTCAAGACCAGCCTGGCCAACATGGTGAAACTCTGTCTCCACTAAAAATACAAAAAATTAGCCGGGTGTGGTGGCAGGCACCTGTAGTCCCAGCTACTCAGGAAGCTGAGGCAGGAGAATTGCTTGAACCTGGGAGGCAGAGGTTGCAGTGAGTGGAGATCACGCCACAGCACTCCAGTCTGGGTGAGAGTGTGAGACTCTGTCTCAAAAACAAAACAAAACAAGACTTTGAGATCCCTGCCATGACTCAGGTAGCAGTGACTTGAGGTGGGCATCACTAACATGTATGTCTCTTCTATGAGTCAAACGTCCATTTCTGGGTCACGATCTGTGTGCTCCTGCCTAACACTACCACCTTTGGGACTTCAAGATGCACCCCCCACCCCACCCAGTCAGGGAACCCCTTTCCAGCACCTCCCTGGCTCAGCTGTGCAACCTTTCTAGGCGGTACTCTCCTCATCCCCAAAATGAGGAAGTTATAATTACCTGGAAGAACTCTAGTAGATCTAAGTGACCAGGGCTCCTGTGTCACACAGGGATGCAGGGGTCCCTATCACTCCCCAGGCCCTAGGGTGTGTCCTTCATTACTTTTTTTTTTTTTTTCAGATGGAGTTTTGCTCTTATCGCCCAGGCCGGAGTGCAATGGCACAATCTCAGCTCACTGCACCCACTGCCACCTGGGTTCAAGTGATTCTCCTGCCTCAGCCTCCCGAGTAGCTGGGATTACAGGCATCCACCACCACGCCCGGCTAATTTTTGTATTTTTTTTTTTTTTTTTTTTTTGAGACGGAGTCTCGCTCTGTCGCCCAGGCTGGAGTGCAGTGGCCGGATCTCAGCTCACTGCAAGCTCCGCCTCCCGGGTTCACGCCATTCTCCGGCCTCAGCCTCCCGAGTAGCTGGGACTACAGGCGCCCGCCACCTCGCCCGGCTAGTTTTTTGTATTTCTTAATAGAGATGGGGTTTCACCGTGTTAGCCAGGATGGTCTCAATCTCCTGACCTCGTGATCCGCCCGTCTCGGCCTCCCAAAGTGCTGGGATTACAGGCTTGAGCCACCGCGCCCGGCCGCTAATTTTTGTATTTTTAGTAGAGACAGAGTTTCGCCACGTTGGCCGGGCTGGCCTTGAACTCCTGACCTCAGGTGATCCACCTGCCTCAGTCTGCCAAAGTGCTGGGATTACGGGTGTGAACCACCGCACCTGGCCCATCCCTCATTATTGTTTGCGACTCAGAGCCATCCTATTACCGGTCTCAAACCCCAAGGAATGTTTGAGTGGGGTTGACATGGGCATGAAAAGAGACAGAATAATCTATCTCCAAAGGAACTACAACTTCCATCAGGCACTACTTCAGCCGAACAGGAAAGGATGTGGGGGCGTGGCTCCTACGCCCTAGTAGAGCGGGAAACTACAACTCCCAGGATAACGCGGGATCTCAGCAGGGCTAAAGGAGTGACTGAGCTCTGACTGGCGACCCGACCTGGCAAAAACCACCCCGACAGCCTCCAGAAAGGGGCGTGGCCGAAAATGTAGGGGCGTGGCCACGTGGGCATCAGGAAGAAGTAACCTGTTGAATCTATTTCTCCTCCCCACCCTTACTGCTTCCCATAAGGGGGAAGCCGCTGACCAATAAGCCTCTTCCAAAAAAGAGGTAAAGGGAGGTAGACAAGGGGCGGCGGCGGAGCCTGGCTACTGCATTCCGCGGGAGGCTCAACAGTTACTTTCTACCTGCTGAGTTCGGTGAACCAGTTCATGCGGGCGGGGAACTGCATATGAGAAAAGGGCCAGGATAGAGGAGGTATTTATTTGCTCATTTTGAGGACTAAATTTAGAATCCATCATCTACAGACCCATTTGTAGCTTGTGTCTGGGGCACTCGCTCTGCCTCAGAAAGAGGGAAGAACGGGGACGACTTTTTGGCAGCAAAGGAAAGGCCCGTCTAGGCCACCTCCCTTCCGTGCTTTCCCTAGCCCGAAACGATAGAACCGCATGGCTTCCGCGGTCTGGGGGAGTGCCCCCTGGTGGGGCCCGCCGCCCCCGGCCCCAGCTCGGCCGCTCACGGACATCGACTTCTGCTCCGGGGCACAGCTGCAGGAATTGACGCAGCTGATCCAGGAGCTGGGTGTGCAGGAGAGCTGGAGTGACGGGCCCAAGCCCGGAGCCGATCTCCTCCGGGCCAAGGATTTTGTCTTCTCTTTGCTTGGTAAGTAACCCTACTTGCCTTTGGGAACTCACAGCTCTCAGCCTCACTACGCCCCCGCCCCCGCCCCGGCTTTGGGCTACACCCTCACGATCTGTTCCCTTTTTTTAGGTCTAGTTCACCGCCGGGACCCTCGCTTTCCTCCCCAGGCAGAGCTCTTGCTGCTTCGTGGTGGGATTCGCGAGGGCTCCCTGGATCTGGGGCATGCACCCCTCGGTCCCTACGCCCGAGGACCTCACTACGATGCCGGCTTCACACTCCTAGTGCCCATGTTTTCACTGGACGGCACTGAACTGCAACTGGACCTGGAATCCTGTTACGCACAGGTCTGCCTCCCAGAGCTGGTGTGCGGAATCCCTATCCGCGAGATGTGGCAGGATTGCTTAGGACCCCCAGTCCCAGGAGCACGTGATTCGATCCACCGAACGGAGAGCGAAGAAAGTTCCAAGGACTGGCAAAGCTCTGTAGACCAGCCGCACAGCTACGTCACTGAGCACGAGGCGCCAGTGTCTTTGGAAAAATCACCTAGTGACGTTTCATCGTCCGAGTTGCCTCAGTATGACGTCGTCGACCTTGGCTCTAGCGCGCCTTTGAAAACACTGAGTAGTGACGTCACCAAGGCAGACGTCGAAAGCCCAGTCCCAAAGCCGTCGGAGGCTCGGGAAGCGTGGCCCACATTATGTCCCTCCCAGGTGGCTACCTGGTTCTTTGCTACGCTGGCGGCCGTCGCCGAGTCTCTGATCCCTGTCCCGGGTGCTCCGCGTCTGGTGCACGCAGCTCGCCACGCGGGTTTCACCACCGTCCTTCTGGCTACTCCTGATCCCCCTCGCCGCCTCCTGCTCTTCGACCTGATCCCAGTGGTATCCGTGGCCGGCTGGCCCGAGGGGGCTCGGAGCCACTCATGGGCTGGTCCTCTGGCCTCTGAGTCAGCTTCCTTCTACCTGGTGCCCGGTGGCGGCACCGAGCGACCGTGCGCCTCCGCCTGGCAGCTCTGTTTCGCCCGCCAGGAGCTGGCGCTCAAAGCGCGCATACCAGCGCCGCTGCTACAGGCGCACGCGGCGGCCCAGGCGCTACTGCGCCCGCTGGTGGCCGGGACCCGGGCAGCGGCGCCCTACCTCCTGCGGACGCTGCTGTACTGGGCGTGCGAGCGGCTGCCCGCGCTCTACCTGGCGCGGCCAGAAAATGCGGGCGCCTGCTGCCTCGGGCTGCTAGACGAGCTGGGCCGAGTGCTCGAGGCTGGGACTTTGCCTCACTATTTTCTGAACGGCCGAGAGCTCCGTACCGGGGACGGCTCCGCTGCGCTGCTCGGAGAATTGGCCCGGCTCCGCGGGGACCCTGCCCGGGCCCTCCGTGCCGCGGTGGAGGAGGCCAAGGTGGCCCGCAAAGGGGGCGGTTTGGCCGGCGTGGGGGGCGGGGCCCATTAAAGATGCTGTTCCTACCAGTGGAAAGTGCCTCTGTGGGCGAGCGAGACGTGGGGGGCACAGCTCGCCCCTCGCCTGGGGGACTGACTGTGTGCCCTGGGCCTGAAGCCCCGCTTCTGGAAGGCCTCCCTGTTGGTTCCTCCTCTAGGACCACCCGCCTGCCCCGGCACAAGTTGCCCCATTCCAGCCTCGCTACTCTCCACTTCTGTGGCCAGCACTCCGCCCAGGGGCAGCTTCCAGAAACCGTCTGTCCCCAGTTCTTTTGGTCATTTCTCTTAAGGGTCAATAGAAATGGGAGAAACATATTTGCTGACCAAACGCGGAAAGGAGTTATGGAGACCAGGGTCTGATCAATTTGGCTCAAACACAAAGGCAGAGATATGAAGGAGGCCGGATTTCGCCCGAGGCTGGATCTCACCACTACCCCTCCTCCATCTCTCCAGTTCTTCCCCCACTTTCCTCGTGCTGTTCTGTCCTCGCTAACATCCCGGCCAGTAGGGTCCCTCTCCATTCTCCCAGCGTCCGCCATTCCATCTCCCTTGGGCCCAACCTCTCCTTCCTATCCAGAGGTGCGTTCGGGAGGCCTTCTTGTCCCTCCTTCTCTGAAGGCTGAGACGTGCGGCCTTGCCTCGGCTTTGCCTGCTTGTAAGACACAGTCCGCGCTCTCTACCTCCAAGGAACCCCGGGGTTCCTCCTGCCCGGCTTCACCCTCCTATTTCCCAGCGTCTCCGCCCCCTGCCCCGCCCCCGGGCCGGCTCTCCGAGGAGGGGGAACTGCTGTCGCCGCCGCCGCCGCCTCAGCTTCCCACAGCCGCTGCCGCTGCCGCCGCTGCCGCCGCTCTGCCTGGTCCAGCCACCGGCCCAGTGCTCTGACTTCGCCGGACCGGGGAGCTCTGCAGAGACACCCTCACTCCTTCCCCAGGGTCCGGGACGCCTAGCCGGGCGTGGGGGGAAGCTCCGTTTGCGGGGGACAGGGAGGGAGGAGCCTGGAGCCGAAGCCAGCGCCACCCGTCGCCGGATCAACAGGACAGGACAGGTTGAGGGGCGTCGGGGAAAGGAAGAGGGGGTGCTATAGGCAATCCCGGGGAGGACGAGGAAGCCCTGTCGCAGGAAGCTGTGATCCGCTCTGACTTGTAGGGGGCCTGTTCACATTTGGGGACTGGTGACAACGTGGGTGCACTCCTCTCTCGGGGGGCTGGTTAGATTGGAGGGCGTGGGATCTAAACAGCACCAGCTGTCCCCAAGAAAATTTAAGGGACAGCCAGGGGAGAAAAAAAAAAGCAAACACGGATGCTCCTCATTTTGAGGTGGCGGAAGGCCCTCCAGACAACTACCTGGTGTATCCACTAGGAAGGGTGGATTTGGAGGTGACTTCAAAAGGAGCGGAGGGTGTGAAGGTGAAGAAAGGGTCTTGGCCGCTAGAATTCTATGCTACTAGACATGGGGGTGACTTGGTGAAAAAGCTGTTATCCAGCCAGAGGGTCTGGGAGCCCCGTCTTACTGAATCTGGGCAACCTGGATACTCTGAGACATATTTTGGGGAGATTTCAGTGAAAAAAGTGGGGGATCCCCTCCATTTAGAGTGCAGCAAAGGAAAAAATACCAAGGTTGGGTTCCTTCCTGACATTGGCAGTGCCCCAGTAGGGGTGGCATGAGCGAATATCCCCAAAGCTAAAGTCCCACACCCTGTAGATTACAAGAGTGGATTTGGTAGGAGTGTGCCCCAAAATACAGTGGAAAGGCGCCTGGAGATATTTTAACCACGTCTTGGAAATTTGGGGGGTCTTGGTTTTGGGATAGGTGAAGTGGGGACAGACACTGGAGAGGAGGGAAAGGGGACGTTTTCAGTAGGAGGCAAAACTCGAGGGTGGCATCCACTGAGGAGTACATAGGCTGCTGGATCCGGTGGAGCCAGCACTGGGCCCACGGGTGGCAACTGGCTGCTGTGGAGGGGTGTACCTGGGGTGGGGGGTTCTGGGGCTTATCCTCAGGTCCTGTGGGTGGGGCAGCGAGTCGGGGCCTGAGCGTCAAGAGCATGCCCTAGTGAGCGGGCTGGAGCCCAGCGCGCTCCTGGCGCTGGCCGGTTTGGGGGTGTCTCCTCCCGGGGCGCCATGGCGGCGCTGGCCAGTAGCCTGATCCGGCAGAAGCGGGAGGTCCGCGAGCCCGGGGGCAGCCGGCCGGTGTCGGCACAGCGGCGGGTGTGTCCCCGCGGCACCAAGTCCCTTTGCCAGAAGCAGCTC
Source organism: Theropithecus gelada (assembly GCF_003255815.1). NCBI lineage: Eukaryota > Metazoa > Chordata > Mammalia > Primates > Cercopithecidae > Theropithecus > Theropithecus gelada. The sequence goes on from NC_037684.1 coordinate 63,715,681, forward strand.
CTCATCCTGCTGTCCAAGGTGCGACTGTGCGGGGGGCGGCCCGCGCGGCCGGACCGCGGCCCGGGTGAGTGCGGCTGGGGCGGGGTCTCCCGGCCAGAGGTTTCTCTGCCTGGGAGATTAAGGCCAGGGACTCTGAAGGATAGGGCCCGGCTGAGGGGCTCCTCGAAAGTGGAAGGGGGTGGGCCAGGACGACAAAGTCCCTGCCAGACTGTGCCTCAGTTTCCCTTCTCTTTAGTCCATAACCCGGAGTCTCCTTATTTTCGAGGTCAAGGGGAAGGCTTGAGGGGCTAAGTCTGTATCCCCGAAAGCCTCGCAGTTCCTGCTTGTCCCCCCTTCCCAACACAGCAGTCCCCACCCCCATCGTCCTCCGCCTACGTGCCGGTTCTCGCGATTCTTTCAATCTGGAGCGGAGAGGCCTGGGGGTTTCCAGACGCCTGGGTCACCCCAAGGGTTTCTGCAGCTCCAGCAGCACGCCCCCCCAGCCCCTGCCCGCCCCGGTTCTCCCGCTCCTCCACGCCTGGGCTCGGTTCCTCCTGGTCGAGCTCTCCTGGCTCCGAGCCAATCTCCCCAGCTCTCCCTCGGGTGTCCTTGCAGCTACCTCGCCAGCCAGCCCTCTATGCGCCCTCCTCCCGTGACCTGCGCTTCAAGAACGGAGCTGGGCACCCCCTCCCATAACCCCCGCGCCACTCCGAAATCGGGTCCCGTAGGCTCAGGGGACCCTACGCTGGGAGGAACTCAGACACAGTTCACGGCTAGAGATGGGCGCAGACTCTTGGGGGTCGTACCACCTACAAGGGGGGACAGGGAAGTCGGCAGAGAGCAAGCGATGGGGGAGGAGAGTTCTGAGAGTTAGAGTGTGGTCCCCGTCCAGGTGCGACAGTCAGGGAGTCCCTCTGGCCCTGCTCCCGCCCGCTCCCAACTCCCTTAAGGGTAGCCCCCTCGCGCCCTCCTCCCCGCGCCACCGGCTGCCCATAGTGGTACAATCCGCAGCCCACCCTCTGAGTGGGACCGGGCCCCCACGTGACTCAGCCTGCCTTTCCATCTCCTCAGCTCCCACCCCCCATATCCTTGGTGATGTCCCCCTTACCCCAGGCGGGTTACCTGGCCGAAGGGGAGAGGCTGAGCCTCAGGGAGAGCTGGGCCCCCGCGAGCCAGCAGACAGACAGACAGACAGACGGGTCAGTGTCAGACAGACCGGCACTGGGCCAAGGCAAGGCTCTCGCCAAGCTAGCGGCAGCCGCAGCAGGTGCTGAGTCAGCGTCAGGCCCAGTCCCACCCCCACCCCTGAGGGAGAGCCCCTACCCTGTGGTCAATTTGCTGCTGCCACTGTCCCCCACCTTCGCAAACACGCTGCCCCTTCAGTACCCCTGCTGGTCTCCCTCTGTCCCTGCCTTTTGATATATCTCTCCCCTCCCTCCTCCCCCACTCCTCCCCGCTTCTGGTTAAGCTGTAGGGTAGGAATTAAGCCATTTCAATAAATTTCAATAAATGACACTGAAAGCTCCTGGTTATAGGAAGCAGAAGGGACCCACATCAGCTTTCCCAGGAGTGAAAGGGAGGAGGGAGAGAGCGTGCTCGGAGGGTAAGAGAGCTGGGGCCCTGGGACCCTCTTCCTTCATTCATTCTCTTTCATCCTCTGATCCTGCCAAGTGCAGGAATGTTTCTGGGAACAGAGATGTCATTTTCAAAGATGAATGTCTCTCTCTCCAGAGCCTCAGCTCAAAGGCATCGTCACCAAACTGTTCTGCCGCCAGGGTTTCTACCTCCAGGCGAATCCCGACGGAAGTATCCAGGGCACCCCAGAGGATACCAGCTCCTTCAGTGAGAGGGGAAGCTGGCCGCCGGGTGGGAAGGGGGAGAATGGGGACAGCAGAGGACAATCCTATTCCCTCTTCAGCTTCTGTTGCCATTGGTCCGTCTTCCTGACCCCTAAGGGAAAATGCGGAGCTGGGATGAGGGGAGCTCAGGTGAGGGTCAGAGGCCTGGGTATTGATGTTCCCTCTCTCCACCCCCAGCCCACTTCAACCTGATCCCTGTAGGCCTCCGTGTGGTCACCATCCAGAGTGCCAAGCTGGGTCACTACATGGCCATGAATGCTGAGGGACTGCTCTATAGTTCGGTGAGACAATGAGGCTGAGTGGCTGGGGAATACCGGGAACTCCCCTTCCTCAATTTGTCCCTTGAGGGAATGACAGTCTTCCTCAACTACAGACATTTTGCCCGGGACTCCTCCCTCCAGCTTTTGCTGATGGCCTGTCATCACTGCCCATTCCGGACCAACTCCTCTAGGGTCTCTCCAATGCCCACTCCTTGCACACCCCCAACACAGCCCCAGGCTCTTTGAATGTCCAACTCTTTCTGCCTTTTAGGGCCCCTACTTCTCATCCCATCTCCTCCAGATTTTGTCATTACTCACTTCCCTAGAGTCATCCAGGATAGGGGAGAGTGAGAAATTGGGAATACAGTGGAGAGAACGAATCTTATTCCAAGACCCCTAAAAGTCTAGTTCTTTTTTTTTTTTTAAAAAAAACAGTAACAGGGTCTTGCTATATTGGCTAGGCTGGTCTCGAACTCCTGACCTCAGCTGATCCACCCACCTCAGCCTGCCAAAGTGTTGGGATTACAGGCATGAGCCACTGCGCTTGGCCCAGAGCCTAGTTCTTAGCCCTCAAGGGCCCACCAGGCCTCTTCCTTGTCCTCCCTTTGCTCCCAGGTCCTACAAGGACTCAGAAGTTGCCCTCCCCCTCCCCCAAAAAGCATATGGATTATATCTATCTATCCTGGCTTGTGCTTTCCATGAGCTCCCTTCTGCCCAGTGATGTGTCTTTTTATCTCTCTGTCTTTGTGTGCCTTTCTGGGTCTTTGTCTCCTTAGCCGCATTTCACAGCTGAGTGTCGCTTTAAGGAGTGTGTCTTTGAGAATTACTACGTCCTGTACGCCTCTGCTCTCTACCGCCAGCGTCGTTCTGGCCGGGCCTGGTACCTCGGCCTGGACAAGGAGGGCCAGGTCATGAAGGGAAACCGAGTTAAGAAGACCAAGGCAGCCGCCCACTTTCTGCCTAAGCTCATGGAGGGTGGGTATAGACTCAAGAAAATGAGGACCACAGGAGAGGGTATTGACCTTGATATGGACATTTAGGGGCAGACAGCTCAGGCTACAAGTGATAAGAGGACCCTGTTATGACAGATCAAGCCAGGAAAGCTTTGCCCTTTGGGGGTTTGGGGTGCTCTCCTCCTGTGGGTTGGGGTTCTGGGAGGGTGAATGTACGGGAAGGGAGCCCTTTCAGAGCACTGATTCTGCCTGGTCCCTCTGTGCCTAACTCTCCTTCCCTGCTCCTCTTTTTCTCCCCTTCACAGTGGCCATGTACCGGGAGCCTTCTCTCCACAGTGTCCCTGAGGCCTCCCCTTCCAGTCCCCCTGCCCCCTGAAATGTAGTCCCTGGACTGGAGGTTCCCTGCACTCCCAGTGAGCCAGCCACCACCACAACCTGTCTCCCAGTCCTGCTGTCACCCTTGCTGCCACACACATGCCCTGAGCAGCCAGGTCCCACCAGGTGCTCTACCCTGAGGGAGCCTAGGGGCTGGCTGTGACTTCCGAGGCTGCTGCGACCCTTAGATCCTTGGGCCTAGGAGGGAGTCAGAGAGGGGGATGTCTGAAGATGGTCCTGGCTGATCACTTCTTTCTTTCCACACTCACACAACCCCCATGCCTTTTCCTGAGATGGCACTGGGAGTTCCCAAATGGACAGCCAGGGCATAAACATTTCCCACCCCGGCTCAGCCAGTTCCTGGAGTCCCGTGCCCATTTTCGTTGCCACTGAGCCATTTCTAGATTTACTGAAGCTCAGGATTCATGTGTCCTTCTTTCCCTACTCTACATTCTGCCTTGGTCTGGACACATTCTGGAACACTGGACACCCTAGCCAGGGCCACTTCTGCACCAGGGCTGTGTACTGGAACCCAGGCATGCTGCCAGCCTTTGCTCTGGATCCATCAGGCTTCTGTCCGTGACTCAGATGGATCCCTGGTTTCCAAGTAGAAAGAGGCTAGATTTGAGCCTTGTCTAGCTGTTGGCCTTGGCCTGAACTGGAACCAGTCTCAGATGACCACGGGTTTAACCTTCTTATCCCAGAGACACCCAATTCTAGAGCTTTATGGAGCCATACTTCCTCCTGAATCCCAGATCTAGGACACAGAACATGACTCTCAGCCCTTTTACCCAGGATGGGGCTGGGGCCTGTATAGCCATATTATTGCTCTCAGTAAGTTCTAGCCCCACCCTCCCCCCTTCTTGAGTGATACCTATTACGGATGAGTTCTGGAAAAGACCCAGCTATGATTCATAAAAACAGTTCTGGATGAATCAAGAACCACTTCTTGTTTTTCCTAGATAATTCTCTAAAAATATGATTCTTCCATATAGAATGCTAAGCTTATTTTTACATGCAATTTCTAGCTACTTCAACCCAGCTGAGGTCGTGCCAGGGAGACAGAGTCTGGAGAAGGGCTGAGGAATTTTGGAAAGATCCCTGGCTCGTAGTAGGGAGGCTGGGATGGGGGAGGGGTCAAAATGATGACGTGATTGGACCTGCATCTGTGTGGGGTGGATACGAACACTTAGCTACCTCAGCAGGAATTCCTTCCAGGCCCCCTTTAAAGCTGAGGTCCTTAAAGTAATGTGTCCTGAATAAGAAGGACAAATGGATACAGCCTCGACCCTCCCAGTGAGGAGACCCCAATTCAGCAATAAGTCTCACCCTTCTCCCCTATAGGTCAGGCCAAGGAGGGTGAAGGCCTCTTGCACTCGAGACCTCATATGCCCCGACAGCTTCTAATTGGATAGAACTTGCTTTACCTTACAGCTTAGAACCTTAGCTGAGCTTTAGATACCCAAAAAGGGCCCGTCTAGATTTTTTCAGAAAAACATGGAGCGCTAGGGGCAGCCTGGAAAAAACTGGGAACCTGCTAGTGAACTAGGAGGGAGACTCCCATAGCCTCAGATTTGGATAGGGTAGGCTGAGGGGGCCCTAAGGGAGGGACTAGGGCTCCAAGGCAGGTCACTTTTCCTCAGGCTGTTCTACTTCCGGCTTGTTGCAAGAGGAGTAGATGTCCCCTCACCCACACAAACCCCGCTCAGGCTCCACCCAACTCCTGGGACTGCTCCCAGGGGATCGGGTCTCCACTCCACGCTTTCTCCATTAAAGACGACGTATACAACTAAAGTGCTGTCTGTCATCTGTTGGTGGCGGGCTTGGCAGTTGCTCGAGGCAGGATCAAGTCCCAGGGGCGGGGCGGGTGGGCTGGCGGCTGCCCCCAGCAACAGGTGCACATTCCTGGGCTCCTCGTCACTTCCCCTGTGCTGGCGGTCCCAGTGGCTCTCGGAGCGAAGTCACTGAGCGAGCCGCCAGGCTATGACCCCAGGGGCTCTGCTGATGCTGCTGGGGGCGCTGGGGGCGCCGCTCGCCCCAGGTAAGTGTAGGCCCTGAAGGAGCAGTGACAGGTCCAGCGGTTGCGGCCAGACACCAGGGCTGCACTTAGTCTCTCCTTCCCCAGGCGTCCGCGGCTCGGAGGCAGAGGGCCGACTCCGGGAGAAACTTTTCTCTGGCTATGATAGCTCCGTGCGGCCAGCGCGGGAGGTGGGAGACCGTGTCAGGGTCAGCGTTGGTCTCACCCTGGCACAACTCATCAGCCTGGTGAGGGCGCACGGCGGGGGTGGGGGAAGAGGTCAGGCCAGCCAACCAGCCGCGGGGCGTGACTTTAGGAAAGGCCGGACCGGGGACAAACTGGGGGCGGGGCCTGGGATGAGACCAGGCTGAGAGGGACCAGCCTTCAGTGAAGACTGGGTCGAAATCAGACAAATGGACAAGCTCTGGCCGTGGCTGGTGGACGGGCCTGGAGTAGAGCCGGGTAGGGTGATGGACGGACCTGTGACCGGACCTTAAAGTGGAGCTGGGGACGAGGCAGGGGCTGGGGGATGGACCTCGAGGTAGGGCCATATGGGTCCTGAGTGCCCAGGGTGCTTGGTGCTCAGGGGTAAATAAATGGCAGCAGGTGGAGATTCATGGCTGGGTGGATTATGAGCTGAGGGCAGGGCCCGGGACAGAGCAAGGCGGAGGGCTAGGCAGGAGCGAATCTGGTAGGTTGATAGGCTGGGAGTGTAGACGGCTGGAAAGGGTGTTTCTGAGATACAGGCAGGTCTTAAACTAAGGCTCCTTCTGGGATGTGGACTTGGACTCAAGAGGATGGGGCTCAGAAAAAGGGGGTGGGGTTCCCAGGAGAGGTTGGCCTTCCAGCCCCCTCATTTCTCTCCACCCTACTTCACCTTTACCCCTTAAATTTTTCCTTTCTAGAACGAGAAGGATGAAGAGATGAGCACAAAGGTGTACTTAGACCTGGTATGGAGACCCCGCAGGGTGGGAAAGGGCCTCCCGCTGCCTTGACGATTTTCTTGAATATCCAGCCCAGTAAGAATATTTTTTACATCACGACTTTAGATAACACGTGTACAACTGAAGCCAAAGTTCGAGGAAACAACACCTAACTTTACTACAGGAGTTGCACCCCATGCATTTTTTATTCTAATTGTGTGTGTGTGTGTGTGTGTGTATGTGACGTGGTCTCACTATGTTGCACAGGCTGGTCTTGAACGCGGGAGCTTGAGCTATCCACTAGCCTCGGGGGGAATCTCCCCAAGTGCTGAGATTACAGGCATGAGCCACTGCACCTGGCCCATTCTAATTTTTGAAACACTGGTTTGGGGCCACTAATTTGATTCCCCATCCACTAAAGGATTGCGAACTGCAGTTCGAAAACCACTGTTTTAGAGGCTAACTAGTGCAGCCTCCTCATTTTTACAGAGTAAAAAATTGAAACCCGGTGCGGGGGAAGGGAAATTAGCTGATGTGGATCCCAGCGAGTGAAGGCGGAGCCAGAGCCAGAACCCCGGCCCCTTGACCTGTTTGCGGCCCCTTGACCTGTTTATGCCTGCCCTGCTCCCCTTCCTTGCACTCCCTTCCTGGGCTTCCTTTGGAAATCCCTCGTCCCCTCCCGGCCTCCAACCCGGGACAGCCCCTCAGCTTCTGCTTCACTAGGAGTGGACTGACTACAGGCTGAGCTGGGACCCTGCGGAGCACGACGGCATCGATTTGCTCCGCATCACGGCGGAATCCGTGTGGCTCCCTGACGTGGTGCTACTGAACAAGTAGGAGACCTTCCAAAGCCCGGGAGGTGGTGCGGGGCCTCGCGGGGCGGGGCCTCCGGGCGCGGGGCCTGATTGCAGATGAGATCCCTTCTCTGCAGCAATGATGGGAATTTTGACGTGGCTCTGGACATTAACGTCGTGGCGTCCTCCGACGGCTCCGTGCGTTGGCAACCCCCGGGCATCTATCGCAGCAGCTGCAGCATCCAGGTTTCCCGGCTCTACATTGGAAGCTGAAGGAGCTCTTAGAAACCCTCCCTTTCCATAGACATCCTGACTCTCCAGCGACTCCCATCCTTCATCCTTCCCCCATTATCTAATCCCCATGACCTTCACCTCTTGTCTACCCTCCTGATTTTCCATTGAGTGTTCTGTACACTTTCTTTGGCTTCTAGTCTTAGGCAGTGACCTCTCTCCCCACCTCCATTTTCTCCATGGCTTCCCTTCATAACCCTCCAATTCCTCCGTGATTCCCCTTCCCTGTGCCCTCCCCAAAAGCCTCCCAAACTCCATCAGCGCTGACTGATTCTCTGGCAGCTCTAGTGACTCTCCCCTCCATCCAGGTCACCTACTTCCCCTTCGACTGGCAGAACTGCACTATGGTGTTCAGTTCCTACAGCTACGACAGCTCGGAGGTCAGCCTGCAGACAGGCCTGAGTCCTGACGGGCAAGAGCAGCAGGAAATCCACATTCATGAAGGGACTTTCATTGGTGAGTGGGCATGGCTCCTACATCCATGGGCTCTATGATTTCCAGCTTCTAAGAGGCTCATAAATATCCTGTCAGGGATGACCAATACAGCCCTGTGGGGTCAGCAGGATGGGTATGGCTATCTACATTTTAAAAGTATGGGAATTGCCGGGGGCAATGGCTCACGCCTGTAATCCCAGTACTTCGGGAAGCCGAGGCAGGCGGATCATTTGAGGTCTGGAGTTCGAGACCACCCTAACATGGTGAAACCCCGTCTCTACTAAAAACACAAAAAATTAGCCGTGCATGGTGGCGGACGCCTGTAATCCCAGTTACTCGGGAGGCTGAGGCAGGAGAATCGCTTGAACTGGGGAGGCGGAGGCTGCAGTGAGCCAAGATGGCACCAGCACACTCCAGCTTGGGTGACAGAGTGAAAATTCATCTCAAAAATATTTTTAAAAGGCAGGGTGTGGTGGCTCGCGCCTGTAATCCCAGCACTTTGGGAGGCCAAGGCGGGTGGATCACGAGGTCAAGAGATTGAGACCATCCTGGCTAACATGGTGAAACCCCATCTCTACTAAAAATACAAAAAATTAGCCGAGTGTGGTGGCGGGCACCCGTAGTCTCAGCTACTCGGGAGGCTGAGGCAGGAGAATGGCGTGAATCTGGGAGGTGGAGCTTGCAGTGAGCCAACATGGTGCCACTGCACTCCAGCCTGGGCAACAGAGAGAGACTCCATCTCAAAAAAAAAAAAAAAAAAAAAAAAAAATTAAAAAACAAAATAGGCTTGGCACAGTGGCTCAAGTCTTAATCTCAGTATTTTGGGAGGCTAAGGTGGGCGGATCACCTGAGGTCAGGAGTTCGAGACAACCCTGGTCAATATGGTGAAACCCCGCCGCTACTAAAAATACAAAAAATTAGCCAGGTGTGGTGGCGGATGCCTGTAATCCCAGCTACTTGGGAGGCTGAGGCAGGAGAATCACTTGAACCTGGGAGGCGGAGGTTGCAGTGAGCCAAGATTGCGTCACTGCACTCCAACCTGGGCAACAAGAGCGAAACTCCGTCTCAAAATAAATAAATAAAAACATGGAAATTGAGACTTGCCCAAGTTTATTTGAGATGGGCTACTCAGCCCAGTGTCCACAGCTAGTCTCATCAAGTCAACCCTCTCAGATCTAGGCTGTGGCAGAGCAAGCCATACTAGGCACTAACAAGGACAGCTCCCATATCTGTGTCCCCCTCCTTCTCCTCCTCCCCAGAGAATGGTCAGTGGGAGATTATCCACAAGCCCTCTCGGCTAATCCAGCCTCCAGGTGATCCTAGGGAAGGGAGGGAAGGACAGCGCCAGGAAGTCATCTTCTACCTCATCATCCGCCGGAAGCCTCTCTTCTACCTGGTCAACGTCATTGCCCCATGCATCCTCATCACTCTTCTGGCCATCTTCGTCTTCTACCTGCCACCAGATGCAGGTAATGGGGGAAGGGGCTCCCACCCTTTTGTCATTGGCTCAGCTTCTTCCTTGTCACCCTTAATCCAGGCAGGATTTTCCTGCCAATCCAAAGCATCATAGATTGGGCTTCAGCAATCCCACCCAGGCTCTGCCTCCCATTGACTGCCACCTTTCCTCCGCTCAGTGAAACTGGGACTCTTTCCCAGTAGGAGTCCTAGCCTCTAATCCATCAAGCTTTTACTCCTCTGAACCACAAACCTCCAGGCTTAGATAACTCTCCCATTGCCTTTTCCTATTCCTAACATCCCCTGCCCACTGTCAGAACCCCAGTACTCCTTTATTTTTTTTTCGCTTTTTTTTTTTTTTTTTGAGATGGAGTCTCGCTCTGTCGCCCAGGCTGGAGTGCAGTGGCGCCATCTTGGCTCACTGGAAGCTCCGCCTCCCAGATTCACGCCATTCTCCTGCCTCAGCCTCCCGAGTAGCTGGGACTACAGGCACCCGCCACCACGCCTGGCTAATTTTTTGTATTTTTAGTAGAGACGGGGTTTCATCATGTTAGCCAGGATGGTCTCAATCTCTTGACCTCATGATCCACCCGCCTCGGCCTCCCAAAGTGCTGGGATTATAGGCGTGCGCTTGACCTTTTTTTTTTTTTTTTGAGACAGGGTCTTGCTCTGTTGCCCAGGTTGGAGTGCAGTGGGGTGATCATAGCTTGCTACAGCCTCAAACTCTTGGGCTCAAACAATCCTCCCACCTCAGCCTCCTGTGTAGCTGAGACCACAGGCACCCACAATCATACCCAGCTGATTTTTTTGTATTTTTGGTAGAGAAGGGGTTTCACTATGTTGCCCAGCCTGGTCTGCAACTCCTGAACTCAAGCGATCTGTCCTCCTCAGCCTCCCAATGTACTGGGCTTATAGGCATGAGCCACCGTGCCCGGCTCCCACTAGTCCTTTAACCTCCTATCTCCCTGGGAAATATATAATAGTAATAGCCAACGTTTCTTTAGGAGGCAGCATAATAGGATAACTTTTGGCAAATTCCTTAATCTTTTTTTTTTTTTTTTTGAGACAGAGTTTCGCCCTGTTGCCCAGGCTGGAGTGCAGTGGCGTGATCTCGGCTCACTGCAACCTCCACCTCCTGGGTTCAAGCGATTCTCCTGCTTCAGCCTCCTGAGTCGCTGGGATTACAGGTGCCCACCACCATGCCTGCCTAATTTTTGTAGTTTTAGTAGAGACAGGGTTTCACCATATTGGCCAGGCTTGTCTCAAACTCCTGACCTCAGGTGATCCACCTGCCTCGGCCTCCCAAAGTACTGGGATATAGGCGTGAGCCACCACACCTGGCCAAATTCCTTAATCTCTATGTGTCTCAGTTTCCTGATCTGGAAGTGGGCCAACCATTGTCCCTACTGCATAGAATTATTTGAGGATTGACTGAGTTAGTAGAACTATGCCTGGCACCCAGTAAGTTCTATGTAAGCATTGTGTTTTGGGTTGTTTTTTGTTTTTCTTTTTTGAACACTTGCTATAAGGTAATTCATTTAATATGGTACATGTACTAATTCTAATCTTTACAACAATCCTGTGAGGTAAGTAACGGATTGTCATTCTCATTTTACAGTGGAGGATAAAGAGGCTGAAAGAGTTTAAGTCATTTGCCTGAAATCATTACACAGTTAGAGAGGGAAAATGTTGCAGTTCCAACCTGGGTCAGTGGCAGTCTGATTCAGAGACCTGATATCCTTAACTCTAGTATTCAAAACATGTTTTCCTCCTCTCTGCCATCAAATCCTTTGTCTAAAGAAGGAGAGTGGGCCGGGCGCAGTGGCTCACACCTGTAATCCCAGCATTTTGGGAGGCTGGGGCTGGCAGATCACTTGAGGTCAGGAGTACTCAAGAAACAGAGAGGAGGCCAGTGGAACTGAATGAAGTAAGCAGAGGGGAAAGCAGTAGGAGATGAAGTCCAGGAGCTCATGGGAAGGACCTATAGACCATAATAAGGCCTTTGCTTTCATGCAGGAGATGGGGAGCCAATGGAAGATTCTGGAAAGAGGAATAATATGATCTGATTATATTTCTTTCTTTCTTTTTTTAGACGTAGTCCCGATTTGTCGCCCAGTCTGGAGTGCAGTGGCGTGATCTCGGCTCGCTGCAGCCTCCGCCTCCTGGGTTCAAGTGATTCTTCTGCCTCAGCCTCCTGAGTAGCTGGGATTCCAGTCACACATCACCATGCCCTGCTAAATTTTTTGTACTTTAAGTAGAGATGGGGTTTTGCCATGTTGACTGGACTGGTCTCGAACTTCTGACCTCAGGTGATCTGCCCGCCTCGGTCTCTCCAAGTGCTAGGATTACAGGCGTGAGCCACCACGTCCAGCTTGATTTATATATATATATATATATATATGTATTTTTTTTTTTTTTTTGAGACAGAGTCTTGCTCTGTCGCCCAGGCTGGGGTGCAGTGGCCAGATCTCAGCTCACTGCAAGCTCCGCCTCCCGAGTTTAGACCATTCTCCTGCCTCAGCCTCCCGAGTAGCTGGGACTACAGGCGCCTGCCACCTCGCCCGGCTAGTTTTTTGTATTTTTTAGTAGAGACGGGGTTTCACCGTGTTAGCCAGGATGGTCTCGATCTCCTGACCTCGTGATCCGCCCGTCTCGGCCTCCCAAAGTGCTGGGATTACAGGCTTGAGCCACCGCGCCCGGCCATCTTGATTTATATTTTAACAAAATCAGTCGGGCTGCTCAGTTGAGAACAGTCAGCATGGGAGAAAAAGATGAAGCAAAGAGACCAGTTAGGAGGGCTTTACAATATTCAGACCTAAGGTAATGTGCTTTGGAGCAAGGTGGTGATGTAGGAGATGGGACTCGACTCCAGACCAAACTGAGGACTAGCTAGAACAGGAACAGGGAAGATGCAGCTTTCCATAAGACATACCCACAAGTGTGCCATGTCAGTTTACCATTGCCATGGGAACACCTGGGAGTTACCACCCCTTTCCATGGCAATCACCCGATGACACAGAAGTTACTCCCCTTTCCCTAGAAAGTTCTGCCTAATCCATTGCTTAATCTGCATGCAATTAAAAGTAGGTATAGGCCAGGCGCGGTGGTTCATGCCTGTAATCCCAGCACTTTGGGAGGCTTAGGCGGGCAGATCCCTTAAGGTCAGGAGTTCGAGACCAACTTTGCCAACATGGTGAAACTGTCTCTACTAAAAATACAAAAAATTAGGCAGGCGTGGTGGCATGCACCTGTAATACCAGCTACTCGGGAGGCTGAGACAGGAGAATTGTTTGAACCCAAGAGGCAGAGGTTGCAGTGAGCCGCGATCACGCCACTGCACTCCAGCCTGGGTGACAGAGTGAGACTCTGTCTAAAAATAAATAAATAAGAGATAGGGAAGACTATGGGAGGAGTAGCTTTGGTAGTAAGAGAATTTAGTTTTGGTCATTTTGTTTTATTTTGTTTTTGTTTTTGTTTTTTGAGACGGAGTTTCACTCTTGATGCCCAGGCTGGAGTGCAATGGTACAATCTCGACTCACTGCAACCTCTGCCTGCCAGGTTCAAGTGATTCTCCTGCCTCACCCTCCCTAGTAGCTGGGATTACAGGTGCCCACGACTACGCCCAGCTGATTTTTTGTATTTTTTGTATTTTTAGTAGAGACGGGGTTTCACTATGTTGGCCAGGCTGGTCTCGAACCCCTGACCTCAGGTGATCCAACCGCCTCGGACTCCCAAAGTGCTGGGCTTACAGGTGTGAGCCACTGCGCCCGGCTCAGTTTTGGACATGTTAAGCTTGAAATATTTATTAGACATCCAAGTATCCAAGAGAGGTTGAGTAGGCAGATGGATATATATCTGGCATTCAGGGGAGAAGTCCAGGGTGGACATACAAATGTAGGAATGATTTGCATGCAGATGGCCCTTTCAAAAGCTTGTTTCTTTCTTTTTTTTTTTTTTCAGATGGAGTTTTGCTCTGTTGCTCAGGCTGGAATGCAGTGGTGCAATCACAGCTCACTGCAACCTCCATCTTCCATGCTCAAACAGTCCTCCCAACTCAGCCTTCCAAACAGTTGGGACCACAAGCATGTGCCATTGTGCCTGACTAATTTTTTTTTTTTTCTTTTTGTAGAGACTGGGCACAGTGGCTCACGTCTGTAATCCCAACACTTTGGGAGGCCAAGGCGGGTGGGTCACTTGAGCTCAGGAGTTCGAGACCAGCCTGGGCAACATGGTGAAATCCTGTCTCTACAAAAAGTACAAAAATTAGCTGGGCATGGTGGCATGCACCTGTAGTCCCAGCTACTCAGGAGGCTGAGGTGGGAAGACCACTTGAGCCTGGGAGGTGGAGGTTTTGATGAGCCATTATCATGCCACTGCACTCCAGCCTGGGTGACAGAGCAAGACCCAGCCTCAAATTTGTTTTTGCAGAGATGAGGTCTCCCTATGTTGCTCAGGCTGGTCTGAAACTCCTGGGCTCAAGCAATCCCTCCTCCCACCTTGGCCTCCCAAAGTGCCAGGACTACAGGTGTGAACCACTGTGCCTGGCTGCAGAAACCTGTCTTTGAATGGCCTGGAAACATGGTCACTGATTATGCCATAGAGCTTTCCTTCTGGCAAAGTCTAATCCTTCTTTCTTCCTCTCTGCCCTCCAAGGAGAGAAGATGGGGCTCTCAATCTTTGCCCTGCTGACCCTTACTGTGTTCCTGCTGCTACTGGCCGACAAAGTACCTGAGACCTCCCTATCGGTACCCATTATTATCAAGTACCTCATGTTTACCATGGTCCTCGTCACCTTCTCGGTCATCCTTAGTGTCGTGGTTCTCAACCTGCACCACCGCTCACCCCACACCCACCAAATGCCCCTTTGGGTCCGTCAGGTGAGAAAGATCTCCTCCTCCAACCCCAACTTTCCTTTTACAGACCATAGGGAGAGCTATAGCTATGTGGTAGAGTGTTGAAGTGCCCAAGCCTGTTAGGTGTTGAAATGTTGCAGTTAAGCTGGCCCCTATCATTATCATTTCACAGATCCCTTCCTCTCTTCATCAGTACTGCTCATCTCGGGTCCCAGGGAAATATTCTTAGGGTTAGGTACTATCAGATTGGAAGCCCACTCTTTCCAGTTGGGATACCTCCCAACCCACTGAAGAGGTTTTTTTTTTTTTTTTTTTTTTTTTTTGAGATGGAGTTTTGCTGTTGTTGCCCAGGCTGGAACGCAATGGCACAATCTCAGCTCACTGCAACCTTCATCTCCCAGGTTCAAGCGATTCTCCTGCCTGAGCTTCTGAGCTTCACGAGTAGCTGGAATTATAGGCACCCGCCACCACGCCAAGCTAATTTTTGTATTTTTAGTAGACAGAGGGTGGCACCATGTTGGCCAGGCTGGTCTCGAACTCCTGACCTCAGGTGATCCTCCCGCCTCAGCGTCCCAAAGTGCTGGGATTGCAGGCGTGAGCCACCGCGACTGGCCCAACCCACTAAAGAGCTCTTAGGTCTGTGTGGCTGCATTTCCTGGCGTAGCTCGTTTGTGGAAGAATGTGCACGCACATACGCGCGGGAATGGGCATGTGGAGTGGGGTGGTTGGCTGTTTCCCTTCTGGTCTGAAAACATGAAAGCCCCCACCAATACGCCTCTTCTACTCTGCAGATCTTCATTCACAAACTGCCGCCGTACCTGGGTTTAAAAAGGCCCAAGCCCGAGAGAGAACTGATGCCGGAGCCCCCTCACTGTTCTTCTCCAGGAAGTGGCTGGGGTCGGGGAACAGATGAATATTTCATCCGGAAGCCGCCAAGTGATTTTCTCTTCCCCAAACCCAACAGGTAGGACCACGCCCATTACCCACATAAAAGGGAGAGGGAGAACTACAGTTCCCAGAAGAATGTGCGGAAGAAGCGGCCCATGCTCCCGGAAGATGCTGTGGTTGAGCATCATGGGAGTTGTAGTACCCCTGCTGCTCACATTGAGGGGAGGTGGGAACTAAAACAGAGGCGGTGGAAGAAGTTGCACAAGGTTAGAGAGATCACTGCTGTCGGGGAGAGCGTGAAGGGCACTCTCGGGTTTTGAGAACTGGCAAGTTGTTGGAGGCAGCTGGAGCGGGGCCTGGGTCGCTGGCATTGGCTGTCTTTGCGTCTGGGCGTGGCCAGTCACTCCTCTTCCAGGTTCCAGCCTGAACTGTCTGCTCCTGATCTGCGGCGATTTATCGATGGTCCAAACCGGGCTGTGGCCCTGCCTCCGGAGTTACGGGAGGTCGTCTCCTCTGTCAGCTACATCGCTCGACAGCTGCAGGAACAGGAGGACCACGATGCGGTATGTCCAACGGGAGTGGAACAAGGCCAGGCGTAGGCGACCTTGGCCCCACCCCCCAAATTCCGCACCAGCACTCGCTCTCGTTTCTTTCGTTTTTTTTTTTTTTTTTTTTTGAGACACTCTCACTCTGTCGCCCAGACTGGAGTGCAGTGGCGCGGTCTCGGCTCACTGCAACCTCCGCCTTTCGGGTTCAAGCGGATTGTCCTGCCTCAGCCTCCCGAATAGCTGGGACACAGGCGCGCGCCACCACGCCCGGCTAATTTATTTATTTATTTTTTTTAGACAGTCTCGCTCTGTCACCCAGGCTGGAGTGCAGTGGTGCGATCTCGGCTTACCGCAAGCTCCTCCTGCCGGGTTCACGCCATTCTCCTGCTTCAGCCTCCCGAGTAGCTGGGACTACAGGCGCCCGCCACCACGCCTGCCTGGTTTTTTTTGTTTGTTTGGGGTTTTTTTTTTGCTATTTTTAGTAGAGGCGGGGTTTCACTGTGTTAGCCAGGATGGTCTCCATCTCCTGACCTCAGGATCCGCCCGCCTAGGCCTCCGAAAGTGCTGGGATTACAGGTGTGAGCCACCGCGCCCGGCCTTGCTTTCGTTTCTGATTGGACATCTTCCTAATTTGGTCCCACCCCCTGCTTACCTACTGGTTCTTTATGCCCATGCATTGCCTGCAGCCTTGCTCTCCTATTGCGCTGCTGGCTCTTGCCTCAAACCGGTGGTAGGAGGACCCAGGCGGGTACAGGTTGGGGAAATGGGAGGGTTTCCCTGGGGGTCTGGGCCCAGAGCTCAGGAAGTTTCCTTTGCCTACCCACAGCTGAAGGAGGACTGGCAGTTTGTGGCCATGGTAGTGGACCGCCTCTTCCTGTGGACTTTCATCATCTTCACCAGCGTTGGAACCCTAGTCATTTTCCTGGACGCCACGTACCACTTGCCCCCTCCAGACCCCTTTCCTTGAAGACTGGAGGGTCGAGACCCAGGCCCTCTACCAGTTGAAGTGAGAGTTTGGTGATACTGTCAAGCCATATCCTTCTCTGCCTCTTAACTCCTTCACTAGGAATCCGGGCCTCTTATTTCGTTTCTGGGGACTGCATTGGACTGAGGGCTGTGTAGGCAGGTGTCTTGGACCCACCTGAAATGCACTATCATCTGATTTCCTCTTTGGGATCTTGAAGAAGCTCTTTTGGGTATCAACACCTAGGTTGCCAGTGAAATAGAACAAAGAACAGGAACTAGATTGTAAGCCTTATGAGGTCAAGAAATGTGTCTTGTTCACTGTAACATCCCCAGTGCCATGCACAGGTCCTGACCTATAGTAAGTGCTTAACATTTGTTGAATAGGGGAAATAAATTTCTGGAAGTAAATACAGCAATTAATAATGTTTATAAGCTGGGCATGGTCGCTCAGGCCAGTAATCCTAGTGACTTGGGAGGCTGAGGTGGGAGGATTACTTGAACCCCACAGTTTGAGACCAGCCTGGGCAACATAGTGAGACTCTGTCTCTAAAAAAATAGAAATAGAAATAAAGTAGCTTATTGTTTGCATGTCGGGTCTTGTGGTCATTTTCTTTTTAACTTTTTGTAATTTATTATGTTTTGTAATGTGTACTATCTTTAGGATTAAAAAAAAAAGTTATTTCTACAAGCATGCATTGGTAATGAGAAAAAGCAGCATTTTCAAGACCTTCATTCAAGTTCCAGCCTTGGTGCTCACACAAGCCACTAGACTGCTCTGTACTTGTTTCCACATCTGTAAAATGAAACTAGTGATAGCATGTGCCCTATAGGACTGTCTGGGGATCACATGAGAACATGGGAAAAAAGCACTATGCGGTGTGTATCAGAGGTTGCAACGGTGTGTTTTTTGTTTGGCCTGCAGAGTTTTAAATTTGCACTAGTTCACTAATTTTATTTATTTATTTTTTTGAGACAGAGTCTCGCTCTGTTGTCCAGGCTGAGTGCAGTGGTGCGATCTCGGCTCACCACAACCTCCGCCTCCCGGGTTCAAGTGATTCTTCTGGCTCAGCCTCCCGTGTACCTGGGACTACAGACACATACCACCATGCCCAGCTAATTTTTGTATTTTTAGTAGATATGGGGTTTCACTATGTTGGCCAGGCTGGTCTCGAACTCCTGACCTCATGATCTGCCCACCTTGGCCTCCCAAAGTGCTGGGATTACAAGCGTAAGCCACCACGCCCAGCCACTAGTTCACCACCATTTATTTATTTATTTATTTATTTATTGGAGATGGAGTTTCACTCGTTGCCCAGGCTGGAGTGCAATGGCGCAACCTCCGCTCACTGCAACCTCCAACCTCCGCCCCCGCCCGGGTTCAAGCAATTCTCCTGCCTCAGCCTTCGAGTAGCTGGGATTACAGGCATGCGCCACCACGCCCAGCTAATTTTGTATTTTTAGTAGACACAGGGTTTCTCCATGTTGGTCAGGCTGGTCTGGAACTCCCAACCTCAGGTGATCTGCCTGCGTCAGCCTCCCAAAGTGCTGGGATTACAAGCGTGAACCACCACGCCCGGCAGCTTTTAAAATGTGGCTATTTCATGAGAAATTTGACTTCCTGTCTTCTCTTGAAGATAATTTTATGGAAAAAAAAAACTATAGAGACAGGATCTCACTATGTTGCCCAGGCTGGTCTTGAACTTCTGAGCTCAAGTGATCCACCTGCCTCGGCCTCCCAAAATGCTGGGATTACAGGTGTGAGCCATCACACCCAGGCCCAAAAATAATTTATTTATTTATTTATTTATTTATTTTTAATCTTTTTTTTTTTTTTTTTTTTTTTGAGACGGAGTCTCGCTCTGTCGCCCAGGCTGGAGTGCAGTGGTGCGATCTTGGCTCACTGCAAGCTCCGCCTCCCGGATTCACGCCATTCTCCTGCCTCAGCCTCCCGAGTAGCTGGGACTACAGGTGCCCGCCACCATGCCCGGCTAATTTTTTGTATTTTTAGTAGAGATGGGGTTTCACCATGGTCTCGATCTCCTGACCTTGTGATCCGCCCACCTCGGCCTCCCAAAGTGCTGGGATTACAGGCGTGAGCCACCGCGCCTGGCCCCAAAAATAATTTTAAAAACTATAGTAGGGCTGGGCGCGGTGGCTCACGCCTGTAATCCCAGCACTTTGGGAGGC
>NC_037684.1:63734790-63796515 GCF_003255815.1 Theropithecus gelada
AAAAAAAAAAAAAAAAAAAAACTATAGTAGGCCAGGCACGGTGGCTCACTCCTGTAATCCCAGCACTTTGGGAGGCTGAGGCGGGCGGATCATGAAGTCAGGAGTTCGAGACCAGCCTGACCAACATACTGAAACCTCGTCCCTACTAAAAATACAAAAATCACTTGAAACCGGGAGGTGGAGGTTGCAGTGAACCGAGATCACGCCACTGCACTCCAGCCTGGCCAACAGAGCAAGACTCTGTCTCAAAAATAAATAAATAAATACAGTAACACCAGGCCTGATTCCCCTGTTGGCAACAACTTGGCTAGAGCTTAGTGGCTGCCCACTCTGTCTGGTCAAGTTATTCATACCACAGTTCCTCAAAGCCCCTATACGCCTGACCCACGTCACTTAGTTTAGCTGCCCATTCTTCCATAACACTAGAAAAGATATAGGGGGCAAGGAGTTGAAGCGGGGAAGCTACAAGTGGAAAAAGAAAGGTTGTGTCTCTTAGGGGCATCACACATTTTGTGCCTCAGTCTTCTTTCAATTTGGAAGGAAGGTTAGACCTGGTTTAAGTCAGGGCCATTTTGGACATAGAGATCTTGCGCTCAGCAGGTTGTATGAACTAGACTGTTAACATTTCTGGCTGGAGGTTGGGCCAAAGTCAGCTTGAGCTGACAGTCAACAAGCCCTCACTCAACTACTCAATTGCTGGAAGTTGTTGTCCAAAGAGAGAGCACTGGGCCACAACTCGCAGGGATCCCTGTGGGACAAAGTTAGCATGTTCCTTTTCCCCAGACCCACCAGCCACGCAAATAATTGCACCTGGCATCCCACTGTGGAGCACAGTTCATTTGTCTTGTTGGTTTATTGGCCTACAGAGTTGGACACACACACAAATGCGGAGATAAATATTGGTCAGTTTCTCTAAATTTGGGTCCTCACTACGTATAGAGCTAGAGTCTGTAGAATTCTAAATCTTGCGTGCTGTGGCACAGAACCAGTGGCCTTCCCACTCTGCCACCACCCTTCTTCCCAGGGAACATGGGGAAAGAGGGCACGAACTAACAAGACTTGATCATTTTCAAAAGACAAAACTGCAAAATCCCAAATTTCCAACATCTGAAACTCACAATATTCAAATTCCCCAGTTCAAATACATATATTTTAATCTCCACGTCGCCACAATCTCATTTGTTGCCCAGAACCACCACATTCTGGAAGCTATTTTCCTTAATCATATTTTAAAAAAAATAAATGTCTACAATCTCAATTCTCCCAAAAAAATGTCCATGGTTTTGGAATTTTGACCTATTCTGAAGTTCCAATTCTCCGGTCCATCCTCAACCCTTCCATTTTCCCATGCCTGTTTGCCTCAGAGGAGTACGGGTTAAGGATATAGGGGCACTGTCATAACCTCTGCCCTTGCCTCCAGGCCTTCCTCAGTCTCTCTTGTGGTTCCGCTGTATAGATAGATAGATATATAATTTGTGTGTAGATATATATATATGTATTCTTTATTACGTATTTTTTTGCAGTTTTTCTAAAGTGCCAGAAACAAGATTTGTGGGAAATTTTAGTGATTTTTTTTTTTTTTTTTTTTGCATTTTTTCCCATTTGAAACTTCCCCCCCTTAAAAATTGGAACTTGGTACATTCAGTAGGAAATTCATCACTCAGGCTGTGGCCAAGACCAAGAAAAGTGCAAAGAGACAGAGGAGGAATGAAGGAGTGACTCCTCTGTGGTGAACATTCAGGGAGCCTGTCTAGAACCTCCCCCTTTGTATATGCTGGGAGGGTATGAGGGGTAGGAGGATGGTCCTGGCCCTCCCTAAACTCACCTCCCTCCAAAAGCCATGATCTTGCCCTTGGCAGTGATTGCTGCTAGGGCAGCCATCTTGGCCCCAAAAACAGTAGCTGGGGAAAAGGCTGGCATTTTGATGACAGCAACTTTTCCTTTTAAAACTGCACTCCTCTAATTCCCATTTGTCAAATTTGCTCCCCCAAACTGGCTCTCCCCTTGTGAGCTATTTTCTGGGGGGAGGTGGGTGGGATGGGAAATGTTTATCCAATCACAGAGCAGGGAGGCCCAGTTTTCAAAGAGAATTAGGAGCAAACATTTCTTCATCTCCCCCACTGGAAGGAAATACAGGGACCCCTGACCAGGGTTAACTAGTGCAAATTAGGGATTAGGGACTATTTAAAGTCCCTGTACCCCATCCCTAGGCTGGGATCTTTGGGTGAGGGGAACTGAGTCAAAGATGGGGTGTAAGGTGCTATTTTGAAGGGAAAGCTGGTGGGGATACCCCAAAGCCCACCAGAAGAGTAGAATGGTTCCCCCAAAACCATCTGGAGTGATTGGTGAGGGGAGTGATACTGGGGAGATGGGAATACAGGTAAGGATGGAAGGTCATGTGCAAATCCTGGGCTTACCCACCCATCCCACCCCTATCATTTTTCTGGCTATTTGGTCTAGTCTGGGAGAAACCATCAGGAAGAAAAACAGGGAGAAAGTAGATTCCCTTCTCCATCCCATTTGGAGTTCTTCCCTCCTGGCCCCCAAATCTGGTTTAGCCCAGAATAGGCCATATGTAGAGGCAGAAAGAGGTATGATCTGCTCACCTCTTTTGCCTTGGAAGAATCTGGAGCTCACTGGATTTGGGGGTCAAGATGGGGCCAATGCTTCCCTGCCCTGGACTGGGAAAGTGCTCAGCCACGGAACAGAAGGGCAGCCCTCCCCCAAACCTCCTTGACCTGGCTTGGGAGAGGCCATCTCCGAAGTCCAGGAATATGGGGAGGAACATGGAAGATCCAAAGGCATGGAAGCCGAGGAAGGCGTCTTGATGCAAGGGAAACAGGGACGTAGAGACCCACGCTTGGGAAGGATGGAACCCAAAGCCACACTCCCAGGCGGGTGGGGTCAGGTATCACAATGGTCTGGTCCAGGCCCTGGGCCACAAAGAATGGAATGTGCTAGGAAGCATCTGGGAAGGGCTTAGAGAAAGCTTCAGAACAAGGGGGGGTCATTAGGAGAGAGAGATGGTTTCCCCCTAGGTTTACGAATCAGGGGAGCAGGTTAGACATTCAGAGCTGGTGGGGGCCGTGAGTAGAGATTCAGGTTAAGTATATTGCTCAGTTGCCCCAAGGGCTGGAGAAGGGATGGAAGCTGGCCCTGCCCCTCATGGAGGCCATTCCCTGGAGGAAGATTGAGAGGGGAACCTTGAAAGATCCCTTCCCAGGAGATGGGAAAACTACAATCTCACACAAAGCAGCCTGACCCCTGAGCGCCAGGGGCCCCCAAGTCCCTGCACAAGAGTGTGGAGGGGCTCCCAAGGGGCAGGGAGGCCAGGGAGCTGGTAGTGGTGGGGGGTTCAGGGAGGGTGGCATCTGGTGAAAGGGGGATTGAGCCCCAAGGTTCACCCCACATCACCCTTCTGGGTTCTCTCAACCCCTGCCCTTTCCCCTTCTCCCTTAGGGGGAACTGGTGGAGGAAGAGTTGGGGGAGGTGGTGTTGGCGGGGTAGGGGGTGCTGCTTGAGGATTCACTGCGTAGCCAAAGACCCCTGGTAGGAAGGGAAGGGCCCCCCCACCCTTCTCATCAGGTAGGACCATGTTGAGAGCAACTGGGAGAGCGGCCAAGTTACTGAAGTTGTAAGGGTAAGCGGCAAGGAGCTGGGGGCCGTAGACGAGCGGGTAGGGCTCAGGGTAGAAAGTGACTTTGGCAGCCCCTATCCCCTCCATCCGGTCCCCCTCACCAGCTCCCACTGGCCCTTCACTCCCAGATTTTCCCCTGCCACCACCAGGTTCCCGGCCGCCCCCAATCAGGGCCAGTGGAAATTCCTGCACAGGTGGGTATGCATAGCTGCCCCCGCCTGCCACCACTGGGGGCTCCTCACCCCCTGAGATGACAGGGTCCTGGAGTGAGGCGGTCTCGGAAGCTTCCTCAGCAGCAGTGCTCCCGCCACCTGCCTCACCGCTGGATGAGGAGACTTGCATCTCTTGGGGGGCTTCCTCCTTGACATCCCCGGGCCGGGTGCCAGCGCTGCCCTTGGAATAGGCAATGACAGGTGTTGGGGTGCCCCCGGGCCGCTCAGCAGCATGCCTCTGCCCGTGGCGGCTCAGGGCAGCTGCGGTCTTGCACACCTTGGCGCAGTGGGGGCAGGTAAAGCGGGTGGAGGGCCTCCGTCCGGCCCGGGAGCTGTAGGAGCCCCCACCGTGGGCCTCTTGGTGCTTTCGCAGCTTTCTCAGGGTGGCAAAGGTCTGGGCACAGTCCCCACAGCGGTGCCTCCGCTCTGTGCGGGCACGTCCCGCTGGGCTCTCGGCTGCTGGGGTTTCCTCCCAGCTCCTCCGTTCTAGCTTCTGCCTCCAGCGTGGTGGCCGGCGGCCTCGTGGCGGCCCACTACCCACCACACTGGCACCTCCAGCAGCTCCAGCCTTGCGCTTAGGCTTGTAGGAGTAGTAGGGCCTCCAGAGCTGGTCCTCCCCACCAGCCTTTGATTCCTCCTCATCCTCCTCCTCCTCTTCGTCCTCCTCCTCTTCATCATCTTCAGTCTCCTCCATCTCCTCTCCGCTCAGCTCCCCAGGACGCAGGTCAGTCTCTGAGATGCGGCGCTTGACAATGGCCTCCTCCCCGATTCGCACAGTGATCTGACACAGTGGAGGTGGAGCCTGCAGCTGAGAGGGGCCCCGGCCAGCCCCTGCAGGGGCACCCCCACCTCCACCAATCCCGCCCACTGGCTTGGCTGTGTAAGTCAGAGTCCTTCCGGCCCGTGGATTCCGGCCCTTGGCCTCCTCCGTGGCGGTGGCCGTGGCTGGCCCTGCAGCGGTGGCTGGGCTGGCTGCTGTGGCTGGGCTGGTGGGTGTGGCTGCAGGCTCAGGGGGAGGAGGTGGGTATTCTCGTTTCTTGGGTGGCCTCGGGGGAGCAGTGTAAGTGATAACCGAGGCGGCTTGGGACCCTCCTGTGCTGGCCGTCCCACTCCCCCCTCCACCACTGCTACTGCCCCCATGGACAATGACAGAGGGGGCTGGGTGGGCAAAAGTGATGACAGAGGGTGGAGGGCCAGGCTCTGGGGCAGGTGGGGGCCCAGGCGGCGGGCTGGCTGGCATTGCCACAGGGGCCGGTGTGTTGAGGCTTGGAGAAAGAGGGGCCTCCGGGGCTCCCTGGCTGTAGGTCTTGTAGGGCCGCTTGGCTGCCCGCATGGGGAGCAGGCGGTAGAGCTTGAGTGTATTGAGCTTGGGCTTGTAGCCTCCATTGGGTGTCTTCTCACTGGCGAGGAGGCCCGGGCTAATGCCGTGGAAGGCTCGCTGGTGGGTCTTCAGGTTATAATAAGTGACAAAGGTCTCCCAACAGAAGATGCACTGGTACCTGGGTCAGCACAGCAGGGAACAGGGCAGGAACACAGCCACTTGAGTCAAGGGCCCTGAAGCCTCCCAGGTCCTCCTGCACCCTGCACTCAAACCTGTGACTCCCGCAGCCTTGCGCTGCCTCCCTCACCCAGCCAGCCTCAGTGCGGGGTGCCCATCTGAGCTCAGTGCCCCCACCGGCCGTGAGACTCTAGGCCTTGGCTGTTCCACTTGGGACCCAGCCTAACTCACAGAGCCTTCTTCTCAAGCCCAGATGACAGAATGCGGAAACGACTTACGAACAGGGACACCGCGTGGAAACACAAGGCCCTGCTCAGAATAGTGTAATGATTCCTGGACGTGCCTGTGCCGCCGCAGTCCTTTCCAGTGAGGGGAGCTTTCTCTTTCCCTCTAGCCCTTCCCCACGGCAGCAAGCCAGGACATGGAACAAAGAGACTTAATCAACCTCAGCTGATGAACCCTGGAGGCGAGGTTGCAGTGAGCCAAGATTGCTCCACTGCACTCTTGCCTGGGCAACAGAGCAAGACTCCATCTCAGAAAAAGAAAAGAAAAAAAAAACCTCAGCTGAAGGAACTGGGGCTGGAGGGAGGCAGACAGGTGAGTGGTGGTGAGCAGGGGCCTCAGGATGGCTTTTTTTTTTCTTTTCAAATTGTTTGTAGAGGCTGGGTGCAGTGGCTCATCCCTGTACTCCCAGCACTTTGGGAGGCCGAGGTTGGTGGATCACCTGAGGTCAGGAGTTCGAGAACAGCCTGGCCAACATGGTGAAACCTTGTCTCTACTAAAAATACAAAAATTAGCTGGGCATGGTGGTGCGCACCTGTAATCCCAGATACTCACGAAGCTGAGGCAGGAGAATCACTTGAACCCAGGAGGCAGAGGTTGCAGTGAGCTGAGATTGAACCACTGCACTCCAGCCTGGGGGACAGAGCGAGACTCAGTCTTAAAAAATAAAAATAAAAAAAAAGGCAGGTGTGGTGGCTCACGCCTGTATCCCAGAACTTTGGGAGGCCAAGGCAGGCAGATCACGAGGTCAGGAGTTCAAGACCATCCTGACCAACATGGTGAAACCCCAACTCTACTAAAAATACAATAAACAAAAATTATCTGGGCATGGTGACGCATGCCTGTAATCCCAGCTACTCAGGAGGCTGAGGCAGAATTGCTTAAACTGGGACCTGAGAGGCAGAGGTGGCAGTGAGCCGACATCGCACCACTGCACTCCAGCCTGGGCTACAGAGGGAGACCCTGTCTCAGAAAAAAAAAAAGAAAATAAAAGAAAAAAAAATTGTAGAGATGGGGTCTCTATGTTGTCCAGGCTTGTCTCAAACTCCTGGCCTCAAGCGATCCTCCCACCTCAGCCCCACAAAGTGCTGGGATTACTGCAGCTAGCCTAGTCTCAGGATAACTTTCTAGGCCCCAAGCCCCACCCATTGCTGCCCTTGTCCCTGTGATCTCTGAGTGCTGGCCTCCAGCCGCTCCCCCCGCCAGCCTGGACCACTCACCTGCGCTCCCCCGTGTGCCACACCTCATGCTTCGTGCGGTACTCCGCCAGGGCGAACACTTTCTCGCAATAGCGGCAGGGGTACTTCCTCCGCCACGAGTGTACATTGCTGTGTCTCTTCAGACTGGACAGGGTCACATAGGAACGCTCACAAGCTGCGCACACATACAACACGTGGCCTCCCACTACCTTCACCACGTGCTCGGGGCCTCCTCGGAAGCCCGCCGGTGGAGGCAGGGCTGAGGCGTCCACCCCTGCAGGACCACCAGGGCCAGCGCCCCCGGCTCCCAGCCCTGTAGACCCCCGAGTGCTAGCCCCTCGTCGGCACTGGGCCTCATGGGTCTGCAGCCGTTTGGGATGGATGAAGCTTTTTCCACATTGGGGGCAGGGGAGGGGCCGCCGGGGTAGGGAGCACTGCAAGTCAGGGGCCTGGGCCTCAGCCCTGTCACCCTCCCACTCCCCAGCTGGCCTGGGCCGGGGCCCGAAGCTGTCCTCTTCAGGCTGCGAGGTGGCCATGGGGGCTGGGGTAGGAGGTACCCAGGCATCACCTCCCTCCCCCAGGCCCTGAAGGCGGGAGATACCCAGACGGCGCCCCAAAGCTCCAATCTCTGCTACAGCTGCACCGTCCCCTCCACCACCAGGCAGTGCGAGCCGGGCGCTATAGATGAAGTTGAGGACATCAGAAAACGCAGCTGCTGGGACCCCTGGCAACTCCAGGACCCGGGGCGGGGAAGAAGCAGGGGGAGAGGCTGGAGGGGGAGAGGAAGAGGAAGAGGAGGAAGAAGAGGAAGCAGAGGAGGAGGAAGAGGAAGACGACGAGGAAGACGAGGAGGAGGAAGAGGCAGCTGTGGTGGTGGCAGGGTTGGGTGCGGAGCCCCCTGTAGCTGGTGGGAGGGGCAGTGGAGCTGAAGTGAGCAGGGCCTCTCTGAAGAAGGGACTCGAAGCAGCCAGGACGCTGCGGTGAGCAGGGAACTTGGTGTCTCCGGCTATGAGGGTGACGTCACAGAAGAGGCCACGGAGCCGCTGTTCATTGAGCTGGCGCAGGACGGCGGGGGCATGAGACGGGTCCGTCACCTCTGCAGGGGGGGGGCATGGTGCCAGCCTAGACAGTGGGAGAAGAGGCCAGGTAGAGTCTCGGAGGCTGGGCAGAGAGCAGAGGCTTCTAAGGCCAGGCAAAGAGAGGGTCAGGAGCTGCTGGTCAGAAGCCAGTGGAAGGCTGATCACTTCAGGCCACAGAAGGCAGGACTTGGCCCTTAGCCACCCAAGTCTGGCCAGCATCCAAGACCAGTATGTCTAACTCACTTCTGTGGCTGGAAGAGGCCAGAGATACCTCAGGTCATGGTGAAGGTCAAGGGGTCATGACCTCTGAAGTCACAGACTAGAGAGGTAAGCGAGGGCAACCTCTCTCATGGGAAGGAGGAGGAAGCGCCACAACTCCTGATAGCCATTTCACAGAACTCCCCAGCCTAGACAAAATGGCCGCCCCTGCTGGCCTGCTGCCTTGCGTCTACTTTTCCCTCACTGTAGACCTCTGGGTACCTTCTCACCTGAGAGCACAGCCAACATGGAGTGGGGTGGGGGGTGGCTCAGCGAGTCCCTTCTGCTGGGCCTCTTCCTTCTGTGGAGAAACAGAAACCATGTCAGGGGAACCTACAGGAGGAGCAGGAGAGGGTCATCAGGGAGGGAAGTGGGAGGAAAAGCCCCCAGGAAGTGGGGAGGGGTGCAGGACTGTGGCCAGAGAGGACATCCGGGTGAGCCCGGACCCCTCCCCAGAGCCTCTGCCAGGTTATTTGTTTAGCTGCGTCCGGTCAAACCTGGGAGGCCACGCAGATTATTACAGAGCCTTGTTCTGCAGGCCCAGAGAAGTACAGTGACAAGATAATTTGCATATTCTCAATTCACCTCCAAACAATATAGTAGCACAGGTCCAGCCCATAGGTTCAGGGAAGCCTGTCACAGCACTCTCAAGTCCCTTTGGCCCAATCTCCAGGGCTCAGAGAAAGTCAAAGATTTGCATGTTGTCATTCATCACAATGGTCTCATTTACATATCAAAATAATTTGTGAGCTTTTAAAAATGGGACCTAAGCTGGCAGATATTCAAATGAGGAGAGGACCTCCTCATATCCTCCCAGCCCCATAAATCTTAGAGGGGGTTTCTGGCCCAGCTGCCAGGCAACCATTGAAGCCCACTGACCCCTACACAACTGCCAGCTTGCTCCAGTCTCTGGAGGGCACTGGAAAGGCCACAAGACCAGGAGGCCTGGTCCCACACCTCACTCAGAGACCTGATGCCCTAGGGATTTGGGCTGAAAAAGCAGCATAATCAAGGCCGGGTGCGGTGGCTCATGCCTGTAATCCCAGCACTTTGGGAGGTAGAGGTGGGCAGATCACGAGTTCAGGAGATCGAGACCATCCTGGCTAACACGATGAAACCCCTGGCTAACATGGTGAAACCCCATCTCCACTAAAAATACAAAAAATTAGCCAGGCGTGGTGGCGCATGCCTGTAATCCCAGCTGCTTGGGAGGCTGAGGCAGGAGAATCACTTGAACCGGGGAAGTGGAGGTTGCAGTGAGACGAGGTCACGCCACTGCACTCCAGCATGGGCCACAGAGCGAAACTCCATCTCAAAACAAACAAACAAAAAAAAACAAACCCAAAAAACAAAGGGAAGAGCAGGCAACTCAAAGGCAAGCTCAGGCAGTCAGCAGCACAGAAAGCACCGCACGGCCACTTTCTCCTGCAGGCACCATCAGGGCCTCGAGGACTCTTTTCAGTTGAAGGTTTGAGTTTGAAAGCCAGACTTATCCGGAGTCACACAGCGTTGATAATGACAGGTGGCACCTATTTAGAGATCCAGGCCTGCAGAATTGAGAGCAGAGCTCTCCGGACCCTCTCCTCTGCCCTCCACAAAGCCTGGGAGCCGTCACCCATCTTTGAGGGTGTCCTTCCATATCCCATGGGCCACACGTGTCTTCAGAGGCGTTCGGAATCAGGAGTTTCTCATACAATTCCCATCCCCTGAAAAATATTCTTTCCCATTTATCACTCATACTATCTGGACTCAAAGGCCTTTTCCCCACATATACCCCATTTCGCATTCCCCAAAATATTTTCCTGACACCTTTCCTGGATGGGAAGAAGGAAGATGGTAAACAGTGATGATATTCCAAAGTTTTAACAACCCTGTCTGCCAGGGACCGATCAGGTTCTAGGTCAAGTGTTACCCTGTCAATTGGTGAATTTCAGATAGGTCAGGCATCCTGAGGAAGGGGCCTCACTGCATTCGTGGGCTGGTGCTCAGGCCTGCTACTCACTTCCATGATAACCACTGGCCCACTGGGACCCCAAGAGTCAGTGTTTTATTTGAATTACCTCATTTGTTCCTTATTACTACCCTGAAAGGTAGCAGTTAGCTTTCCCGCTTTTTAAATTTGTATTTATTTATTTATTTTGAGATGGAATCTCGCTCTGCACCCAGGCTGGAATGCAGTAACGCAATCTCAGCTCACTGCAAACTCTGCCTCCCGGGTTCAAGCGATTCTCCAGCCTCAGCCTCCTGAGTAGCTGGGATTACAGGCACCCACCGCCACGCCTGGCTAATTTTTTGTATTTTTAGTAGAGATGGGGTTTCACCCTGTTAGCCAGGGTAATCTCGATCTCCTGATCTTGTGACCCGCTCGCCTAGGCCTCCCAAAGTGTTGGGATTACGGGCATGAGCCACCACACCCGGTCACTATCCCTCCTTAAGGCCAGACACTGTGGCTCACACCTGTAATCCCAATACTTTGGGAGGCCGAGGTGGGTGGATCATCTGAGGTCAGGAGTTCCAGACCAGCCTGGCCAATGTGGAGAAACCCCATCTCTACTAAAAATAATTTTAAAAAAAATTAGCCAGGCATGGTGGTGGGTGCCTGTAATCCCAGATACTTGGGAGGCTGAGGCAGGAGAATCGCTTGAACCCAGGAAGTAGAGGCTGCAGTGAGCCGAGATAACTCTGGATGGAGATTGATCCAGCCTGGGTGACAGAGTGAGACTCTGTCTCAAAAAATAAAAATAAAAATAAATAAAAAATAGGCCAGGCACGGTGGCTCACGCCTGTAATCCTAGCAGTTTTGGAGGCCGAGGCGGGTGGATCACGAGGTCAAGAGATTGAGACCATCCTGGCCAACATGGTGAAACCCCATCTCCACTAAAAATACAAAAATTAGCCAGACACGGTGGCGGGCACCTGTAGTCCCAGCTACTCGGGAGGCTGAGGCAGGAGAATCACTTGAATCCAGGAGGCGGAGGTTGCAGTGAGCCGAGATTGAGTCACTGCATTCCAGTCTGGTGACAGAGCGAGACTTTGTCTCAATAAATAAATAAATAAATAAATAAAATGACAGACTATGGGCTGGGTGCAGTGGCTCACACTTGTAATCTCAGCACTTTGGAAGGCTGAGGCAGGTGGATTTCTTGAGCTCAGGAGTTCGAGACCAGCTTGGGCAAGATGGAAAAACCTGGTCTCTACAAAAAATACAAAAAGTAGCCAAGTGTGGTGGTGTGCACCTGCAGTCCCAGCTACTCAGAAGGCTGAGGTGGGAGCATCCCTTAAGCCCAGCAGTTCAAAGCTGCAGTGAGCTATGATTGTGCCACTGTACTCCAGCCTGAGTGACAGAACCAAAAAAATAAAATAGGCTGGGCGTGGTGGCTCATGCCTGGAATCCCAGCACTTTGGGAGGCCGAGGTGGGTGGATCACCTGAAGTTCAGAAGCTCGAGACCAGCCTGGCCAACATGGTGAAACCCCATTTCTACTTAAAATATAAAAAATTAGCAGGGCATGGAGGCAGGCACCTGTAATCCCAGCTACTCAGGAGGCTGAGGCAGGAGAATCACTTGAACCCAGGAGGCAAAGGTTGCAGTGAGCCGAGATCGCGCCAGTGCACTCCAGCTTGGGCAACAAGAATGAAACTTCATCTCAAAATAAATAAACAAATAAAATAAATGTCAGATTATGGTTTACAGATGCTAGGTAGCTGGCCCGAGGACATAGGAGCAGCTAGTAGCAGGGCTGGGATCTGATCCCAGGAAGTTTGGCTCCAAAGCCTATGTTCCTGATGACTTCACGACTTCACCTTACATTAATGAAGGACGTGTTTATGGCACCCACCAGGGCTCAAATAGCCTACCTGGGTGCCTTTCTGAAAATTAGAAGCGGCCGGGCGCGGTGGCTCACGCCTGTAATCCCAGCACTTTGGGAGGCCGAGGCGGGCGGATCACAAGATCAGGAGATCGAGACCACAGTGAAACCCCGTCTCTACTAAAAATACAAAAAATTAGCCGGGCGCGGTGGTGGGCGCCTGTAGTCCCAGCTACTCAGGAGGCTGAGGCAGGAGAATGGCGTGAACCCGGGAGGCGGAGCTTGCAGTGAGCCGAGATCGCGCCACTGCACTCCAGCCTGGACTCCGTCTCAAAAAAAAAAAAAAGAAAATTAGAAGCAAGGTTCTTTCTTCCAGGAGGCAGCAGCCCTGTGTAGGTGAGCAAAGTCAAGGTTTGCCTCCAGTCCCCATTCACCGCATTGGCTGGGCCTGCCAACCTGCACAACCATATTGGTGGACTTGGTGCCTATGCATGTGTGACTGTGTGCTAACTGCCACCGTACTTGGACGAGACCTGTCAGGGCTTCTAAGAACCAGAGACACCCAATGCTGGACTGGCCCTTAGGGATCACACACACAATCATCGTCATCATGGTCTCTGTAGCTGCCATTTGTGAATTTTTTTTTTTTTTTTTTTAGACAGGGTCTTATTCTGTTGCCCAAGCTGGAGTGCAGTGGTGTGAACATGGCTCACTGCAGCCTCAACCTCCTGGAATAAAATGATCCTCCTGCCTCAGCCTCCTGAGTATCTGGGACCATAGGCATATGACATAATGCCTGGCTTATTTATTTACTTTTGTAGAGATGGGGTCTTGCCGTGTTGCCCAGGCTTGAAATACTCACCATGTGCAAAGTATAATGCTAAGCATTTTATCTGTATCATCTCATTTCAACACTCAAAATGGCCACAGTGAGGCAACAGGCTTAGAGAAATCAAATACTCTAAACTCCTCCCTTTGAGGTAGAGGGAAGGTAGTGATGGGGTTATCTGCCTCAGATTTTGTTGCTAGCCAATCCAGCGTTTGGACGAAGCTTAAGTTCAACTGCCCTGTGACTGGCTACTGCCCTGCAAGGCCTTATAGGAAGTGGAGAAGACCAGCTATGTGACCCCAGGCAGGTTACTTAACCTCTCTGTATCTGTTTCCTTGTCCGTACGGTGGGGACGATTAACAGTTCCTACCTTGTGGGGTTGTTATAAAAATTAAGCGAGCCAACAAGTGGCAATATCTAGTTCGTAGAACTCAGTCCTGGAAAATGGTGGAGAGAAGCGGTGAAGAAAAAAAGGCATAAATTGGGCTTCATGGTAGGTTTGGTGGCTCTGTGGTTTTCAAGTTTTTTGTTTGTTCTTACCATTTCTACTCTTCAATGCCTGTGTGACCTCAGAGGTGGCACTGAGGTGGGGATCTGAGCATGGACACCAGACACGCCCTACGTCTTGTGGTTCCCTCTGGCTGGAATGTTCTTTCCTCCAGATAACCTCATGCAGTGAAGCCCAACTTCCTTTAAGCCTTGACTTAGAAGCCACCTTCCCCTGAGGCCTTCCCCGGCCACTCCCCACTTCCTAAAACTTCCTATCTCCCTACCCTACTTTATTTTACTCCTTAGCACTTAGTAACCCTTTTTTTTTTTTTTTTTTTTGAGACAGAGTCCAGTTCTGTCACCCAGGCTGGAGTGCAGTGGTGTGATCTGGGCTCACTGCAACCTCCTCCTCCGAGGTTCCAGCAATTCTCCTGCCTCAGTCTCCCGAGTAGCTGGGATTACAGGCGCCCAACACCACACCTGGCTAATTTTTTTTTCTTCTTTTTTTTTTGAGACACAGTCTCACTCTGTTGCCCAGGCTGGAGTGCAGCGGCACAATCTCCGCTCACTGCAGCCTCTGCCTCCCCAGTTCAACCAATTCTTTGCCTCAGCTTCCTGAGTAGCTAGGATTACAGGCACCCACCACCATACCCGGCTAATTTTTATATTTTTAGTAGAGATGGGGTTTCACCATCTTGGCCAGGCTGGTCTTGAACTCCTGACCTCGTGATCCACCTGCCTTGGCGTCCCAAAGTTCTGGGATTACAGGCGTGAGCCACTGCGCCCAGCCTGCCTAATTTTTTCATATTTTTAGTAGAGGTGGGATTTCACCATGTTGGTCAGGCTGGTTTTGAACTCCTGACCTCAAGTGATCTGCCCGCCTCTTCTGCCTCTCCAAGTGCTAGGATTACAGGCATGAGCCACTGCACCTGGCCATTCTTTTTTTTTTTTTTTTTTTGAGACGAGGTCTCACTCCGTTGTCCACGTTGGAGCGCAGTGGCACAATCACGGTTCATTGCAGCCTCAACCTCCCAGGCTCTCGTGACCGCCCACCTCAGTGTCCCTAGTAGCTGGCACCACAGGTACACACCACAATGCGCAGTTAATTTATTTGTTATTTTTAGTAGAGACTGGATCTCCCTATGTTGGCCAGGCTTTTCTTGAACTCCTGGGCTCAAGTGATCCTTCTGCCTCAGCCTCCCAAAGTGCTGGGATGACATGCATGAACCACTGAAACTGGCCCAACTGTTTCTCTCCCTTTTTTTTTTCAGGGGGGACACAGTCTAGCTCTGTTGCCCAGGCTGGAGTGCAGTGGCACGATCTCGGCTCACTGCAACCTCCGCTTCCCGGGTTCAAGCGATTCTCCTGCTTCAACCTCCCGAGTCACTGGGACTACAGGTGCCCGCCACCATGTTTTTTGTTTTTTTTTGAGATGGAGTCTTGCTCTGTCATCCAGGCTGGAGTGCAGTGGCACGATCTCAGCTCACTGCAAGCTGTACCTCCTGGGTTCACGCCATTCTGCTTCAGCCAACTGAGTAACTGGGACTACAGGCGCCCGCCACCACTCTCAGCTAATTTTTTTTTTGTATTTTTAGTAGAGACAGGGTTTCACTGTGTTAGCCAGGATGGTCTAGATCTCCTGACCTTGTGATCCTCCTGCTTCGGCCTCCCAAAGGGCTGGGATTACAGGAGTGAGCCACCGCGCCCAGCCAGGCCCGGCTACTTTTTGCATTTTTAGTAGAGATGGGGTTTCACCATGTTGGCCTGACTGGTCTTGAACTCCTGACCTCAGGTGATCTGTCTGCCTTGGCCTCCCAAAGTGCTGGGATTACAGAGCCCGGTCAACTGTTTATCTTTTTTTGAGACTGGATCTTGCTCTGTTGCCCAGGCTGGAGTACAGTGGTGGGATTGAGGCTCACTGCAGCCTTGACCTCCTGGGCTCCAGTGATCCTTTACCTCTCAGCCTTCTGAGTAGCTGGGACTACAGGTACCTGCCACCATGCCCAGCTACTTTTTGTATTTTTTGTAGAGATGAGGTTTCACCATGTTCCCCAGGGCTGGTCTTGAATTCCTGGGCTCAAGCAATCCGCCCAGCTCAGCCTCCCAAAGTGCTGGGATTATAGTGGAGAGCCACTGTGCCCAGCTCCTATTTCTTATTTATGTCCGGAATGTAAGCTCCAAGGGGTAAAAGGTAGGATTTTTTGGAGTTTTGTTTTGTTTTTGAGATGGCGTCTTGCTCTGTTGCCCAAGCTGGAGTGCAGTGGCGTGATTTCTCTCGGCTTACTGCAACCTCCGCCTCCTGGGTTCAAGCAATTGTCCTACCTCAGCCTCCCAAAAACCTGGAACTCTAGGCATATGCTACCACACCTGGCTAATTTTCGTATTTTTAGTAGAGACAAATACCATGTTAGCCAGGCTGGTCTCGAACTCCTGACCTCAGGTGATCCACCTGCCTCGGCCTCCCAAAGTGCTGGAATTACAGGTGTGAGTCACCGTGGTCAGCCTTTTTTTTTTTTTTTGACATGAGGTCTTGCTTTGTTACCCAGGCTGGAGTACGGTGGTGTTACCACAGCTCCCTGCAGCCTCGACCTCCCCCAGGCTCAGGTGATTCTCAAATTTCAGCCTGTCAAGTAGCACCACCCAGCGAATTTTTTGTATTTTTAGTAGAGATAGTGTTTCACCATGTTTCCTAGGTTGGTCTTGAACTCCTGGGATCAAGCAATTCACCTCCTTGGACACCCAAAGTGTTGGAATTACAGGTGTGAGCCACAGTACCCAGCCAGGGGTAGTGAATTTTGTCTGCTTTGTTCACTGCAGTATCTCAAGTCCTTAGAATAGGGCCTAGCACATAATGGGTGGTTAAAAACAAAACAAAAAAACAGGTAAATGAATGAACCTGTCCTCAAAGTCCATCCTCCAGGAACAAAGCCATTATCCATGACGGACTAAGTTGGCCCAGAGATAGGGATGACCATTATAACTTGACCGCTTCTGGGCCAGGCAAGTGGCGCACGCCTGTAATCCCAGTACTTTGGGAGGCTGAAGCGGGCAGATCACTTGAGGTCAGGAGTTCCAGACCAGCCTGGCCAACATGATGAAACCCTGTCTGTACTAAAAATATAAAAATTAGCCGGGTGTGGTGGTACACACCTGTAATCCTAGCTACTCAGGTGGCTGAGGCAGGAGAATTGCTTGAGCTGGGGAGGTGGTGGTTGCAGTGAGCCAGAGATTGCGCCACTGCATTCCAGCCTGGGTGGCAGAGTGAGACTCTGCCTCAAAAAAAAAAAAAAAAAAAAAAAAAGGCCGGGTATGGCCAGGTCACGCCTGTAATCCCAGCACTTTGGGAGGCCAAGGCAGGTGGATCACCTGAGATCAGGGACTGACCACCAGCCTGGCCAACATGGTGAAACTCGGTCTCTACCAAAAATAAAAAATTAGCTGGGCGTGGTGTTGGACGCTTGTAATCTCAGCTACCTGGGAGGCTGAAGCAGGAGAATCACCTGAACCTGGAAGGCGGAGGTTGCAGTGAGCTGAGATCATGCCATTACACTCCAGCCTGGGCAACAAGAGCGAAATTCCGTCTCAATAAAAAAAAAAAAAAAAAATTGGCCAGGCGCGGTGGCTCAAGCCTGTAATCCCAGCACTTTGGGAGGCTGAGATGGGCGGATCACGAGGTCAGGAGATCGAGACCATCCTGGCTAACACGGTGAAACCCCGTCTCTACTAAAAAATACAAAATATTAGCCGGGCGTGGTGGCGGGCGCCTGTAGTCCCAGCTACTCGGGAGGCTGAGGGAGGAGAATGGCGTGAACCCGGGAGTCGGAGCTTGCAGTGAGCTGAGATCTGGCCACTGCACTCCAGCCGGGGGGCAGAGGGGGGATCCATTTTCAAAAAAAAAAAAAAAAATTTAAAAAACCATAAATAAGTTGACCACTCTGGAGTCCTCACAATTTGCCCCATACTCTTCTTGGGACCTCACACACACTGCCTCATTTAATGATATTCTCAGTACAGCCACCCCCAGTAGGTATTTATATTATCCCGTTGCCCAGGTTGGAGTGCAGTGGCATGATCTCAGCTCACTGCAACCTCCGTCTCCCAGGTTTAAGCAATTCTCCACCTCAGCCTCCAGAGTAGCTGGGATTCCATGCCCAGCTAGTTTTTGTATTTTTAGTAGAGACAGGGGTTCTCCATGTTGGCCAGGCTGGTCTTGAACTCTTGACCTCAGGTGATCCCCCTGCCTTGGCTTCCCAAAGTGCTGGGATTACAGGCATGTGCCACCACGCCCCGTCATATTATTCTAATTTTACAGAAGAGGAAACCAAGGCTCAGAGAGGGATATACCTTGCTCGAGATCGCACAGCTTGTAAATAGCAGTCAAGATTCGAATCCAGGCCCGGCTGACCCCAGATGCTCAATCTTTCCCTCTGCCATACTGCTAGACCTGGCCCTGAAGGGGCCTATGGCCCGCCAGCTGGTTACATAAACCACCGCACAAGGTCTCACGTGCTAAGTGCTAAATGTGTCATGTCTGACTCCACCCTTTCCCTCGCTCCCACATCCAGCAGTCATCAAGTGTGGCTGAAACCGCGGCCGAGCTTGGGAATGGCTCTGGAAATCTTCCCTTCAATAGCTCAGGTCCTTGTTAACATTCACATGGTCCAAGGCTATAGCCTCCCAGCTACCCCCTGGCCTCCAGGCTTACCTTCCTCCACCCAGCCCTCCTCCCACCGAGGGTCAACGTCCCTAACCACAGTTCAGGAATATCACTCCTGGGCTCAAAACCTCCACTGGTCCCCACTGACTCTAGAATAAAATTCAGATTCTTCTACCAGGCAGTCAAGGGCTCTAGTCTAGCTCCAATCTTCCTTTTTAATCTTGCCTTGTGTTATCCTCTTCAAACACACAGTAATCAGTGTGAGCCGGGTGTGGTGGCACGTACCCATATAGTCCCAGCTACTCAGCAGGCTGAGGCTAGAGGATTGCTTGAGCCCAGGAGTTTGAGTCCAGCCTGGGCAACATAGTGAGACCTCATCTCTAAACAAATGAATGAAACCCCAGACACCCAGTGTGCCCTCCAGCTTCTACATGACCCACACCTGCACACCTTTGCCTGTGCTGGCTTGTCCTGTCAGAAATGCTCTTTCCCCAAGCTTGTCAAAATCCCTCCAAAACATTAAGATCTAACTCCAAGGCCACCTCCTTCTTGGCCCTCCCTGACTGACAAGATGAGGACAATCTCTCCTTCCTCTGACTCATCAACCTTTTGTGCCCCTATGGCCACCATCCACCTTATGCAGCAGCAGAGACTCAGGTTCTCATGGCCTCAGCTGGGGCTCCCTGAGCATCTGGGTCTTCTGAAATGGACTGCTGCACAGATGCTAAGTTCTGCAGTAACTGGGGAGAAGAGTGTTGGAGGCAATTGCACAGAAAGGACCATCCACTGAATGTTCCAGAAGGTAGCACAGTACAGTAGTTAAGAGCATAAGATCTGCAACCTGATTGCCCAGGTTCAAATACAGCTTCACCTCTCACTAGCTAAGGTGACTTGGGACAAATTACTTAACTTCTCTGGCCCTCAGCTGCCTCGCTTGAAAAAGGGAGGTAATTACAGTGCCTACTTCATGGTGTTGGTCGGAGGACTGAGTGGTCACACGTAAGCACCCTGAAGACAGTGGCTGGTGCACGGTCAGTGCTAAGCAAGTGTGTGCTGCCATTATTATCAGCCAAGCCCCAAGAAGGGAATTCCCAGTCCTGATGGAGGGCTGACAGGGGCTGTGCCAGCCCCCAGACTGCAGCCACTTTCGGGTCCGTTTCCCACGTGCTTTCGGAAGATATGCAGGGCAGGCAATCAGCCCCATTCCGCAGATGAGGAACTGAGCTTCCTTCAGATCAAGTGCCAGTGAGGGAATGGTAAAGACGCCAGAGCTCCTCAGCCCTGGGCCATGGCTCCTTTCTCTTCACCAGGCTGTCACTGTGCACCTGTTGTGCAGGCTCCCCCAGGCGGCCACCCCCTCCCAGCCCCCCATGCCGGAGGGCCTGTCCACAGCACCCTCCCTTCCCCTACGTACACACATCCTTCCAGTGGGGCCAGGCACAGTAGACAGTGGTGTGCAGGCTTGGAATGCACTCGCACACACACCCCTAGAAGGGCCCAGGCCCCAAAGGTGAGGAAAACCTGTTCTGAGGAATCTGCCTAGTGAGCAAATTCCGTTCCGAGGCCCTTCCACCGTCGCAAGAGTGGGGCCCAGTGTGCGTCAGAGATACCCACAAGGGGGGCAGAGAGAGGGAGAGGGTGAAGCAGGAGGAGGCTGAAAACTTCACGTTTCTTTTTTCCATTTTAGTGACAAGAGTCACACCCAGCCTTTACATAAACATGGCCAAGGAGCCGCTCTGTCTAAGCTTACTTCCCTTGTGGCCGCCCAGCCTCTCCTCCGGGTGACCCTGACATGCTGGGCAGGCTGATGAGGGGCAAACACACAGACCCTGCAAAGATTAGCTGGGCCGCCTGACAACACCCATGCCTCCCGCCGGCCGCCATGCGCTACCCTGCATTTATCTCCCGCCTTCCTCATACCAAATCCCCTCCGCAGCCCCACCACCACTTAAGCACACAGACGGCAGGCACGCATACACAGCCTGCTTGCGGCTGGCCTCTTGGGTCTGAGGCCCACACTACCCTTGTCACGCCACCTCCCTCCCCACATGTGTTTTCTGACCAGCTTGCCTCCCAGCCCAGCAGCCCGGACAGGCTC
This sequence comes from Theropithecus gelada, assembly GCF_003255815.1. NCBI lineage: Eukaryota > Metazoa > Chordata > Mammalia > Primates > Cercopithecidae > Theropithecus > Theropithecus gelada. The sequence goes on from NC_037684.1 coordinate 63,754,837, forward strand.
CTACAAACAACGTCACAAAAGAATCCTGTGGAGAATGTTGCAAACGCAGAACCTTTCCCTTGCTTGGCTGCCCATGATCCCACAAACACAAGTGGCGCATTCCACCCCGAACCCCTCACGCCAATGCCAGCTGACCCACAGGCCCAAGACACACCCTGGGGTTCCTCACTCCAGATCTTCCGGATCTGAGTTCTAGACGCGCAGCCCCCATGCAACACGCTCATGACGGACACGCAAACCCATCCATCGCCCTCTTTACCACTGGACCACACCTCAACAGAGCAACAGAAATGGGACCCAGACGTGACGCCTTCTGACTAAAAGGCCCACAAACCGCCCCCTCCAAAAGGGCACATACACTGCATCCTGGCACCCTCCGCAACACATACAGCATGCCAGCTCTGCAGAAAACAGTTCATAAACAGGTCATAGGTGCAGCACAAGACGCACATGCGAGAAAACACATGCTGGAGAAAACACACAGCCCCACATCGAACAAACTCTGCACCAGCATGCTGTGCCCTGCTCAGAATGCCCATCTGTCACCCAGAGCCACAGGGCTCGTCTTGTAACTCTGCCCCACAACACTGGACACCCCTTCTGGCTTTCTACCTCCATGGCCCAGGGAGGGCCCTACCCAGACCCCTGGCTGCCAGCAAACGGTGGTGCCCAGGAGAGGTTTACCTTGCCCCACCACACAGCACGAGACACACGATCTCCAAGACTCACAGCCACAACCCTGCCCCGACGGCGCGGTGGTTCCGGGGCCCCAGCTCGCCCTGCGCACCCCGCACACCCCAACTCTGGGGCGCTCGGCGGCCCACCCCTCCCCCTCTCTGCCTGGCTCCTACGCCATCGCCCTCCCAGCAGCTTGCAGCGCTTGCCCGGGCTCACACCCGCCCCACCCCACCCCCAACCTGCCCCACGGGGGGAGGGGGACATTAGGCTGCAGAATTAACCCTTCAAAGGGGGAGTGAGCGCCGCCCCTTCCACGGCCCCAGGCGATCGCGTCCCCCGGCCGCCGCTCGCTCGGACGCCATACCAGGGCCCCCTTAGTCGCCCCCCAGCGTCGTGTGCGCCCGGGGGCGGGGCCAGGCTCAGCCCCCGACCCCTGCGCCCCCAGGTCAACCCCAAAGGAGAGCGGTCTGGGCGCGGGGCGCGGCCGGGGCTCCGCGGCGCCGGGCAGCGGAGAGGGGGCCCGGCAGTTGGCTCCGGTCCGCCCTGGCCCTGCCCAGTTCGCCCCGGGGCCCACCTGACTGTGATGGCGCCGCGTCCGCCAGGCCCGGCTCATCACCGTGGCCGCCCCCGGCCGCTCCGGTTTCGCCCGCCTCCAGCTCCGGCTCCGGCTCCGGCTCCGGCCCCGGCCCCCCCAGCGCCTGGCCCCGGCCCGGCCCCGCTGCCGCCGCCGCCGCCGCCGCCGCCGCTGACATCATCGGCTCCCCCCGCCCCGGTCCTACCCCCACCCCCACCCCCGGAAACAGTCCCCCCCCAGCGCCGCCGCCGTCGCCGCCGAGAGGAGGCCGGCGCAGCGCAGCCGACACCGACACAAAGCTCCGAGCGCCCGACGGCCTTCCCCGGGACTGATCCCCGCGGCAGGACACCGCGCCGCGCTGGGCCACCGGGCGGGTGGACACCGAGCCGGGCGCGGGCCGGATTGCAGCACCCCGGCAGGGGCGCAAGACCACCGACCCCCAGGGAAAGGGCTCCCTCCGCCCTTCCCCCTGCACGCCCTTCACTCAGCGGTGCACACTGCCTGAAAGCATTTAACACACAGGCTCTCAGGGTGCAGACATGACATGGCAGACTCATAATCAGGCCCAGTGGGACCCACAGACTCAGGGTCAGCACACTCAAAGAGGGCCAGCCCTGGACACACACACACACACCCTCTTCAGGAATGCGCAGGAACGCTCAGCAGGCCGCGGAAAAGGAAGGCCCTGGCCATGCACACGGGGCACACATTAACGACCACCAGCGCAAATGAACACACGAAGCTGGCTGGGTACTTTGTCCCCACCAGCAGATAGATCCACATCTGTATCCTTGAACATAAATGCAGAAGCCTTGTTGTCGGCCTCTGGGGACAGCATCAACAAAACACCAGGTGGAAGCACACACAGAAAAAAACACATTCCTGAAACTCCACAGGGACAATCCCAAGAACTCCTCCCTGGTGCTGGAAAATTAAAAACTAAGGAGATAGAGGAGCCAGGCTTCAGAGCTCCTTGCCTTAAAACCTCTCTGAGGCCGGGTGCGGTGGCTCACGCCTGTAATCCCAGCACTTTGGGAGGCAGAGGCGGACGGATCATGAGGTCAGGAAATCAGGAAATCGAGACCACCCTGGCTAACACAGTGAAACCCGTCTCTACTAAAAATACAAAAAAATTAGCCGGGTGTGGTGGCGGGCGCCTGTAATCCCAGCTACTTGGGAGGCTGAGGCAGGAGAATGGCGTGAACCCGGGAGGCGGAGCTTGCAGTGAGCCGAGATGGCTAGATGGTGCCACTGCACTCCAGCCTGGGCTGGGCAGGGTGGGTCATGCCTGTAATCCCATCACTTCGGGAGGCTGAGGTGGGGTGGATCACTTGACGTCAGGAGTTCCTGAACAGCTTGACCAACATGGTGAAACCCCATCTCTACCAAAAAAAAACAAACAACAAAAAATATAATTAGCCGGGTGCAGTGGCTCAGGCCTGTAATCCCAGCACTTTGGGAGGCCGAGGTGGGCGGATCACCTGAGGTCAGGAGTTCAAGACCAGCCTGGCCAACATGGAGAAACACCATCTCTACTAAAAATAAAAAATTAGCTGGGTGTGGTGGTGCATGCCTGTAATCCCAGCTACTTGGGAGGATGAGATAGAATTGCTTGAACCTGGGAGGCGGAGGTTGCAGTGAGCCGAGATCGCACCACTGCACCCCAGCCTGGGCAACAAGAGCGAAACTCCATCTCAAAAAAAAAAAAAAAAGAAAAATTAGCCAGGTGTGGTGGCGCACGCTTGTAATCCCAGCTACTTGGGAGGCTGAGGCAGGAGAATCGCTTGAATCTGAGAGGTGGAGGTTGCAGTGAGATGAGATCACACCATTGCACTCCAGCCTGGACAACAAGAGTGGAAACTTCATTTCAAACAAAAAAAGAAAGAAAAGAAGCAGAGTTAGACTCAGTGGGAAAATAGGCGCACTACCACCTCAGGAGGGTTCCAGGGAAGAACCCCACCCCCACTCCAACCAGGTCACAATGGCTGGAGCTCTGAGGGGCCCAGGCTCCCTGAGCCAGGAGGAGAGAGGAGAAAGTCCAAGGAAAGATGGTGAGTGTGGGGGCCAGGGGCCCAATACTCCCTCCCTATAGCTCCTGGTTGCTCCATTTCCTCTCCTTTCCTAAAACTTAGCTGTCTCAGAGATACCCACAAATAGAATTCATAATGGTGTACCCAGGTGTCTCTGGAACTTGTGGCATCACACAGATGCATAGCATCTGAGGCTTCCTCCCCTTCCTCAATCCAAGAGGGCATCCTGGTTCCTTTTTCTCCTCCCAGGAACAACTTACCTAGGAAATGATACTCCAGGACTGCTCACTCCTTGCTTCCTGCTGCAGACCCACATTATACCATCTCACTCATCTTTTAGGCCCTTTCTAGCTCCCAAGAGTTCCTCCCAGACCCCATCCTCGCATCTGCCCTGCCCCAGGTCACCCGGGCTGTGGCTACTGTCTACCCTGAGCTCCTTTCTCCCTAACAGGCTGGCAGTCACCCCTACTTCAACCTGCCCGAGTTCACGCAGCCATCGCCGCCCTCCACTCCACCCAGCCTCCCCTCGCACCAGCGCTGCCAGCCCTCTGATGCCACCAAGGGTCTGCTGGTGGCCCTGTTGGGTGGGGGCCTGCCTGCTGGCTTCGTGGGCCCCCTTTCTCGTATGGCTTACCAGACTTCCAACCTGCCCTCGCTGGAGCTGCTCGTCTGTCGGTGTCTCTTTCACCTCCCTATTGCCCTGCTACTTAAACTGCGTGGCGACCCACTTCTGGGACCTCCTGACATCCGAGGCCGGGCCTGCCTCCATGCCCTGCTCAATGTCCTCAGCATTGGATGTGCCTACAGTGCGGTTCAGGTGGTGCCCGCTGGCAACGCTGCCACTGTTCGCAAAGGTTCTTCCACCGTCTGCTCCGCCCTCCTCGCCCTCTGCCTTGAGAGCCAGGGTCTCAGTGGCTACGACTGGTGTGGACTGTTGGGCAGCATCCTAGGACTAATCATCATTGTGGGACCTGGACTAGGGACACTGCAGGAGGGGACCACGGGTCTCTACACTGCCCTGGGTTATGTGCTGGCTTTCCTGGGAGGCCTGACGCTGTCCCTGGGGCTTCTGGTCTATCGTTCTCTGCACTTTCCCTCCTGCCTCCCAACAGTGGCCTTCCTATTTGGCTTGGTGGGGCTGCTGGGCTCTGTGCCAGGCCTCTTCGTGCTGCAGACCCCCGTGCTGCCCAGTGACCTTCTGAGCTGGAGTTGTGTGGGGGCAGTGGGGATCCTCGCCTTGGTCTCCTTCACATGTGTGAGCTATGCGGTCACCAAGGCCCACCCTGCCCTGGTGTGCGCTGTCCTGCATTCTGAGGTGGTGGTGGCCCTTATACTGCAGTATTATATGCTCTATGAGACTGTGGCACCTTCTGACATCATGGGGGCAGGGGTTGTGCTGGGCAGCATTGCCATCATCACAGCCCGGAACCTCAGCTGTGAGAGGGAAGGGAAGGTGGAGGAGTGAGATAGAACTTGGGAGCCCGGGGGTTGGGAGGGGCAGGGGTAAATAGAGGCAAAGACTGAAGACGAACATGGGAGGACAAGTGACTGGAAAAGAACTGGTGTGGGAGAGGGTACCTCTCAGAGTCAAGGGTGACTTGGGGACTTGGTGGAGAGTGACTACCTGGAAGACCTGGAGCCAGCCTGGGACCAAGGGATGTGGAGTCCAGGCTGGGTCCTGGGAATCAGGGCATAACTAAGGGGTAAAGTCTGAGGAGCAGATCCACGGCAGGCAGGCCGTGGGCCACGGGGAGGACTTCACTCAGCAGCAAAGAGAAGAGCATTGGGGCTGGAGTGTTCCGGCAAAGACAGAGCCAGCAGCTGCGCTGGGGGAGGGGAGCGTGCCTCCCCACCCCTCCCCTCACGGCGAAGGTTTCCTTTTCTCGTGCTTGTGCCCCCCCCTTGGGGTGGTGACGTGACATTGACATCAAACAAGGATTACTCTGAATGTGGCTGTGCAGTGGTGTCGTCTCTGCTTTGGAGGGAGAGTGGAAGTCCTACGACCGTTCTCATTGGAGAATCCCTTGGGATCCCCGCCCTCCATTTTATTCCTGAAATATTCTACAGTGTGAAGGATTTCCTAATGTTCAGATGCCTTGACCCCAAATCCCTCAGGACTTTCGTGGCCCGCCCCATGGCTAATCTGCTTTTCTCGGATTGTCACGGTCCCGTGATCTCTCCCGGACAGTGGCCAGGCTCCTTCCAGAGCAGGCCTCCGAGCTGAAGTCTCTTCGAGCGGCTCAGGCCATGGATCTAGGACCATGGCTCGGTACGGCGCGGCACTAGAGGCCAGGAGATGCCCACCCGTCTCTGGGGGCCGTTTGACCAACATCGGCTACTTCCGGACAAGCCACTGGTCCCGCCATCTTGGCTTGTTCATGTATATTCAGCAAGAGAACTGCATATTCATGAGCAACCGCCCTCCCCCGGGAGCCCACTCGGGAGGACCCGCCCCACCCCGCCTTCATTACCGATTCGCAGAGCAGACCATTTTCCAGCTGGGGGGGGGTGCTACGAATGAGAGGCTTTTGCTGTAGATGAAACCGTTGTCCAAACTAGAATGAAAGCGGCCCAATTTTACCCTCGAGTCTTCAAACCTTAAATCTCAGTGCAGAAGGGAGCAGCGAGGAGAGGCGGTGGGATTAAAGAAAAAAATTCCTCTCTCCCAGTCACTTCAAAATGTCGCCCAATCAGCGAGCGGGGGGAGGACCTACGACTCTGGCTCGCACCCCGTGCGGGCCTGCGCAGGCGGCCCCGTAGCGCAAGGGAGGGCGGGAAAGGAAGGGGCGGGGACGCGAGGGCGAATCTATAAGAGGCGTCGTTCGGCGAATTCGCTGCTCAGAAGCGCCGAGAGCGCGGCCGGGACGGTTGGAGAAGAAGGCGGCTCCCGGAAAGGGGAGAGACAAGCTGCCGTAACCTCTGCCGTTCAGGAGCCCGGTTACTTATTTATTCGTTACCCTTTTTCTTCTTCCTCCCCCAAAAACCTTTTCCTTTTCCCCTTCTTTTTTTTTCCTTTTTGGGAGCTGAACAATTTCCGGTAAGGGAAAGAAGGGCTCCTTTCGCTCCTTATTTCCCCGCCTCCTTCCCTCCCCCACCTTCCCCTCCTCCGGCTTTTTCCTCCCAACTCGGGGAGGTCCTTCCCGGTGGCCGCCCTGACGAGGTCTGAGCACCTAGGCGGAGGCGGCGCAGGCTTTTTGTAGTGAGGTTTGCGCCTGCGCAGCGCGCCTGCCTCCGCCATGCACGGGGGTGGCCCCCCTTCGGGGGACAGCGCATGCCCGCTGCGCACCATCAAGAGAGTCCAGTTCGGAGTCTTGAGTCCGGATGAACTGGTAAGAGGCTCTGCCCTCCCCTTCCTCCCTCCTTCCCTGGCGGGCGGGGCCGGACGGGGGCTGCGGAAACTTGGCGCTTTCTCGCTGCCTTTGGGTGACGGGCCAGGAGCATGGCTCAGCAGCGCCAAGGCTGTGCAGGCGCCAGTCTCGGACCTCCCAGAGTTGTATTTTGCAAAGAGTTGAGCAAACTTAGCGCTTTGTCCGAGACAGGGGGCTGGCTGGAGGGTAAGAAGGAGAGAGAGAAGGGTGACTGATTTCCCACTCCAGAGTTACCGACGTTAAAGGCGATCAGACGAATCCTAGGGAGTGTTTACAAGTTTGGTTAAGAAGCCAAACCCCAGGTAGCTTCCTCGTCTTCTGTAATACAAATATTAATTGAGTGCCTGCTGTATTGTAGACAGAAGAGACTCTGGGGTTACAGAGGTGAACACGACAGACCAGGACCTTAAAGAGCACTGTCTGTGGGAAAGGGCAGGCGGTAAACACGAATACAATAAATGAACAAGATAATTCAGTTAATGGCAGTTGTCTCGAGTAGAGTGAAACGGGGTAATGCCACGGAGAGTCACTGAGCTGGGGCTACTTTATTTTGTTGTTTTTATCTTATTTTATTTTTTTGAGACTGGGTCTTGCTCTGTCGCCCAGGCTGGAGTGCAATGGCAGGATCTCGGCTCACTGCAACCTCCGCCTCCCGGGTTCAAGCGGTTCTCCTGCCTCAGCCTCCTGACTAGCTGGGATTACAGGCATGCGCCACCATGCCCCGTTAATTGTTGTATTTTTAGTAGAGGAGGGGTTTCGCCATGTTGGCCAGGCTGGTCTCGAACGCCTGCCCTCAGGTGATCCCCCCCCCCCTTTTTTTTTTGGTTTTTGGTTTTTTGTCTTTTTGAGACGGAGTTTCGCTCTTGTTTCCCAGGCCGGAGTGCAGTGGCTGAACTCCTGACTTCAGGTGAACCACCCACCTCGGTCTCTCAAAGTGCTGGGATTACAGGCGTGAGCCACCGCGCCCAGCCGAGGTGGGGCTACTTTAGATGGGATGGTGTTAGGGTCTGGGAAGGCCTGTCTGAGAAGACTTTACCCGAATAATGAGAGGCAGCCAGTCATCGAAGCCGTAGTTTCTATGGCGAGAGCTTTTCCGGCAGAGGAAATAGCAAGTGCAAAGGGCCTGAGGGAGAAATGAACTTGGGCTTGTCCTAGAGGGTGAAAGGCGGCCGGTGTGGCTGAGGTTTAGTGGATGAGAGAAGAAGAGTGTTACAGAAATTGGCTGGAGAAGCATGGAATATTGTATATTATGTTAAGGAGTCAGGACTTAATTCTATTTTCAGTAGGTAGTCCTTGGACAGTTATAAACAGGAGAGTGACAGCAAACTCGCATTGGAAAAAATACTGCTGTAGTTGCTCTATGAAGAACTGATGCGGGAGGAGGAGAGACCAGAGAGAGGAGGGCAGTCCTAGGGGAGAGCTATTGGTGACTTGGACTTCTTCCCTTGTGGAGCTAAGTGGAGGGAGCCCACTGGCTGGAAAGAATGGAGTTAAGTGGCTGTTTGTGGATAGAGACCATTTTGCTGGAAGAAAATTCAGCTATGTGAGGAGTCAGAACGTCCTGACCTCACACCATACCACAGAATCAGTTCCAGATGAAGTTAAGACTTAAATCTAAAAAAACCCATAAAATACTAGAAAAAAATAGAAGGCTTTTGCAGGGCTCATACCAGAGACAGAAGTCCTTAATAGTAGTTAATTATAGGTAAGTTTCATGGAATGCCTAAAATGAGCTAAACGTTATATATAAGGAAGACCAAGGCAGATTTCACTACGTAAAAATAAGAGCCACTTCTGTTTACAGAGGCACTGTGGCAAAGCTGAAAAACATCAGGAAACAATACTTGCAATTATGCAGACAAGGTTAAATTTATCGATGTACAAGGAACACTTACAAATCAGTAAAGAAAGTACCTATCTACTAGAAAAATGGGTAAAGGAGATGAATAGGCAGTTCACAGAAGTAGTGCAAATGGCCAACAAAGAGTTGGCTTTCTAATTAAAAAGATCCAGATTAAAATAAAATTATTTCTCTTATCCAACTTTTTTTCCCTGCTGCAAAAATATTGGGAAATAGACATGCTTATACATTTTTGGTAGAAAGATAGATTGGTAAAACCTTTTTGGAGGATGGTCTGACAGTTTTTTTTTTGTTTTTTTTTGAGACAGAATCTCACTCTTGTCACCCAGGCTGGAGTGCAGTGGCACAATCTTGGCTCACTGCAACCTCCACCTCCCGGGTTCAAGAGAGCCTCCTGCCTCAGCCTCCCGATTAGCTGGGATTACAGGTGTGTGCCACAACATCTGTCTATTTTTTGTATTTTGTATTTTTGTATTTTGTATTTTGTATTTAGTATTTTTGTATTTAGTAGCTATCCGGGGTTTGGCTTCTTTTTTTTTTTTTTTTTTTGGGCCAGGTCTCGCTGTGTCGCCCAGGCTGGAGTGCAGTGGCGCGATCTCGGCTCACTGCAAGCTCCGCCTTCCAGGTTCACGCCATTCTCCCGCCTCAGCCTCCGAGTAGCTGGGACTACAGGCGCCCGCCACCTCGCCCGGCTAGTTTTTTGTATTTTTTTTAGTAGAGACGGGGTTTCACCATGTTAGCCAGGATGGTCTCGATCTCCTGACCTCGTGATCCACCCGCCTCGGCCTCCCAAAGTGCTGGGATTACAGGGGGTTTGGCTTCTTAACCAAACTTGTAAAGACTCCCTAGGATTCGTCTGATTGCCTTTAACATCGGTAACTCTGGAGTGGGAAATCATGTTACCCAGGCTGGTCTTGAACTCCTGACCTCAGGGGACCCGCCCACCTTGGCCTCCCAAAGTGCTGGGATTACAGGCATGAGCCGCCATGCCTGGCCTCTGGTCTGACAATTTTATCAACTTTTAATATGTGAATCATTTGATCAAGCATTACCACTTACAAAAATTCATCCTTAGGTTAGAAAAGCTTAATTCTCCCTTTCCCAGTTTTGCATGGTTTAGTAAATGTTTCTCCATCCGTTTGCTCAGGCCAAAAACCTAAAAGCCATCTTTGATTCTCTTTCTCACAATCTCCACTTAGTCCATCTGCCAGAGTGTCAGTTCTACTTTTCAAAATATGCCTGGAATCCAGCCATTTATGACCATCACCACCACCGTGTCCCACCATATTCCACCTTACTGTCATCTTTCCTGTGGAGTGCTATAGTAGCCCTAGTTGGTCTTCCTACAGTTTCCAAGAACAGCTAGAGCAGGCTGGAGAGAGCTCTTCATCCCTTCCCTTCCCTGCATGGAATCCTCTCCAGAGGTTTCAGGACTCCTTATTCTGACCTATAAAGTGCTGTTTTATTTGGCTCTTGCTTGCCTCTCCATCTCATTACTAGTCTCTTCTTTGCTTTTCTTGAACCATGCTGACTGCTTGCTCCTCTAACACTGCAAGCTTATTCCCACCTCAAGGACTTTATTATTCACTATTCCTTCTGCTTGGAACAACATTGCTCAGACCGCTTCTCTGCATGCCTGTTCCTTTATATCTGTTCTCTGTTGAAATTGAATTTTTTTTTTTTTTTTTTTGACACAGGGTCTCCCTCTGTCCCCCAGGCTGCAGTGCAGTGGCTCGATCACAGCTCACTGCAGCCTCTTGGGCTCAATAGATGCTCCCAGGCCAGGTACAGTGGCTCACGTCTGTGATCCCAGCACTTTTTGGGAGGCCGAGGTGGGCAGATCACGAGGTCAGGAGTTTGAGACCAGCCTGGCCAAAATAGTGAAACTGTCTTTACTAAAAATACAAAAATTAGCTGGGTGTGTTGGCACACCCCTGTAATCCCAGCTACTCAGGAGGCTGAGGCAGGAGAATCGCTTTAACCTGGGAGGTGGAGGTTGCAGTGAGCCGAGGCCGTGCCATTGCACTCCAGCCTGGGCGACAGAGTGAGACTTGGTCTCAAAAAAAAAAAAAGATGCTCCCACCTCAGACCCCCAAGCCCCACCTCAGTAGCTGGGACTATAGGCTTGTACCCCCATGCCTGTCTAATTTTTAAATTTGTTGTAGAGATGGGTTCTCACTGTGTTACCCAGGCTGGTGAACTGGGCTCAAGCGATCCCCTTGCTTGGCCTCCCAAAGTGCTGGGATTCCAAGCATGAGCCACTGTGCCTGGCTGATGTCGTATCTTTAGGAGCGCTTCCCTGACCACTCTGTTTAAATAGCATCCCCTGCCCTGCCCTTGCTTTCTCTGATCATTCTCTGCTATATTTTCCTTCACAGCCTGTCACTCCAGAAAGGATTAGTTTTTCTGTCTTTTGCTTCCTTGCTAGAGAATGTATTTCATGAGGGACCTTGTTTGTGTTATTCGTGTTCCCTCAGTATCTCAAGTAGTGCCTGGCACATGATAGACATGTAATAAAAATGAGTTGAATAAACAAGTGAATGAAATAATGGGACAAATATGCATAGATAATGTAGAAGGACTTTTATTGCAACATTGTTTGAAAGTGACAATTATAAATCAGTATTTACTAATAGGAATCTTGGTGAATAACTTAGGGTGTATTATTACCATGTAAGAGAAGAACTTCCCAATAGGGTCCCACACGGTGCTGTTGCCCTGAGACACACATTCACAGTGGGTACAGTGAGGTATTTTAAGTTTCCAAGAGAAGCACAGGTACATTTGTCAGATACCCTGGAACTCCTAGTTCCTGGTAGTTCCATTTCAACATTAGATGGTGCCAAATCCCTTTCTATGATGTCATATTTTTGTGAAGCTGGGTTTTTAGCAGTTGCTAAGTACAGGCAAAAATCAGTTTGTAGAAGAAATAAAGGTGGTGCTGTTTAGTCTGATTTCCAAGGTTTGAGAGGTACACTGCCTAACGGTCGCCATAAGTGAGTGAGATGGTTATTTGGGAAAGAAAGAAGAATGTTATTTTGTTTTAATATATTAAAATAGTATTTTCAACTTATGTGTATTTTTTCAAATGGCTAGTTAAGTTTCTTTTTTTGTTTGTTTGTTTGTTTGTTTGTTTTTGAGATGGAGTCTGGCTCTGTCTCCCAGGCTGGAGTGCAGTGGCGTGATCTCGGATCACTGCAAGCTCCGCCTCCTGGTTTCATGCCGTTCTCCTGCTTCAGCCTCCTGAGTAGTTGGGACTACAGGCGCCTGTCACCACGCCTGGCTAATTTTTTGTGGCTAATTAAGTTTCTAGGACATAAATGCTTAAGTTGTTTGCGCCTAGGTGCTTAATAAGTCACTGTCTTTTCTTTGAGACGGAGTCTTTCTCTGTTGCTAGGCTGGAGTGCAGAGGTGAGATCTCAGCTCACTATAACCTCTCCCTCCTGGGTTCAAGCTATTCTCCTGCCTCAGCCTCTCAAGCAGCTGGGATCACAGGCACTCGCCACCACACCCGGCAATTTTTGTATTTTTGGTAGAGATAGGATTTCGCCACATTGACCAGACCAGTCTCAAACTTCTGACCTCAAGTGATCTGCCCACCTTGGCCTCCCAAAGTGCTGGGATTACAGGTGTGAGCCAGCGCGCTCGGCCGTGGCTCTCGTTTGACCTAGTGAGTGCTGTGAGAGTTACTGAAATGGAAGGGCACTGTGGGCTGATAATGTTAGGGAATCTGTGGATAAATGAAAAAGTTACTCAAGAGTGTGCAGAGTCAAGGCCTTATGTTAAAATGGGAACATATTTACATTTTTTTTAAAGCATGGAAAAAAAATGGGTGCTGTGACTCATGCCTATAATCCTAGCACTTTGGGAGCCTGAGGCAGGAGGATCACTTGAGGCCTGGAGTTCAAGACCAGCCTAGACAACAGAGCAAGACCCTGTCTCAATTAAAAAATAATAATAACAAATGAACTGAGCACAGTGGCTCACACCTGTAATCTTCGGGAGGCCAAGGTGGGCAGATCCCTGAAGGTCAGGAGTTCAAGACCATCCTGTCCAGCATAGTGAAACCCCATCTCTACTAAAAATAACAAAAATTTGCGGGGTGTAATGGCGGGCACCTGTAATCCCAGCTACTTGGGAGGCTGAAGCATATGAACCACTTAAACCTGGTAGGCAGAGGTTGTACTGACCCGAGATTGAATAATAACAAAAGTATGAGACACTGTTGACAAAGGTCTACCAGAGTCATTTCTGGGGTGTAGGATTGTTGGGCTTTGGTAGTGCTCTGTATGTCTGTGGTTCATATGATGTCTGTATTTTGAGGGACCAACAGATGGTTCAGTTTTGGGTAGAAGGATGGGTGAGGGTGAGTGAGGGGCCTCCTGTTGTGAAATAGGTGGTATTTTAGGCTAAAATGTTTTACAGAAGTCTTGGGGGTCAGAGTATATGGAGGTACAGAGGGCTCTTTGAATTGGCTTTGAGGTAGAGCTGTTGTCCTTGCTATTAGAAGATGGATTTAGATGTTGCTAGGTGAGGGTAAGATTGCAAGGAGGTACTAGAACTTTGTACAGCATGTGCACAAAATTTTGGGAAAAGATGGTGCTGGATTTCATTCGCAGTAGTTGACCCCTATTTATTAAAAACAACTGTCTGGCCAGGCGTGGTGGCTCAAGCCTGTAATCCCAGCACTTTGGGAGGCTGAGGCGGGCCTGTAATCCCAGCACTTTGGGAGGCTGAGGCGGGCGGATCACAAGGTCAGGAGATAGAGACCATTCTGGCTAATACGGTGAAACCCCGGCTCTACTAAAAATACAAAAAATTAGCCAGGTGCTGTGGCGAGTGCCTGTAGCCCCAGCTACTCAGGAGGCTGATGCAGGAGAAAGTCGTGAACCCAGGAGGCGGAGCTTGCAGTGAGCCAAGATCGCATCACTGCACTCCAGCCTGGGTAACAGAGCCAGTCTCCATCTCAAAAAAATAAATAAATAAAATAAATAAAAATAGCTGTCTACCATGGAATGCATAACTTATTTATATCCTGACTTATTTAAATAAGGATTTAAAGCAGTATTCTTTTTCCTTTTTTTTTTTTTTTGATATGGAGTGTAGCTCTATTGCCCAGGCTGGAGTACAGTGGCACCGTCTCTGCACACTGCAACCTCTGCCTCTCAGACTCAAACGATTCTTCTGCCTCAGCCTCCCGAATAGCAGGGACTACAGGAGTGTGCCACCACACCCAGCTAATTTTTTTTTTTTTTTTTTTTGTATTTTTAGTAGAAACGGAATTTTACCGTGTTGTCCAGACTGGTCTTGAACTCCTGACCTCGTGATCCGCCTGCCTTGGCCTCCCAAAGTGCTGGGATTACAGGCATGAGCCACTGGACCCGGCCTGATTTTTGTATTTTTATTAGAGACAGGGTTTTACCATGTTGGCCAGGCTGGTCTCAAACTCCTGACCTCCGGTGATCTGCCTGTGTTGGCCTCCCACAGTGCTGGGATTATAGGCTTGAGCCACTGCGCCTGGCCAGTAATGTATTCTTTTAGGTAGAGTGTGGGCTACATTGATGAGTCAGAAGATGATCCCTGTGTTCAAATTATTTCTTGTGAGGAATTTCCTATGTATGCAGCAAATAGTTGCTGAGCCCTCACCGTATGTTGGTTACTGTGCTAGGTGCTGAGGATATGAAAAGAAAACATGACCCTTGCCCTCAAGGATTACAGTCCAATGGGAGAGACAGATGTGTCACCAAGTAATTAAAATTGGGCTGAGAACCTTGCTGGGGTGTGCATAAGGCTAGGAAGAATTAGAGAAGACTCATAAGGAGGTACCTCTGAACTGGGTCTTAAAGAATAAATGGAAGTTTACTCCCAAGGGGGCATGTGAAGCAAAAGGAATTTTGAGAAATCCATTGTATTTAGAACATAAATGTGGGAGGTGGGTAGGAGAATGTGGTACCAAGTAAAGCTGTAAAAGAGACTTGAAGCCAAGTTATAATAAGGACCTTGTTAGCTTTGCTAAAGGCAGAGGAAAGAGAATGAGTATTTACTGAGATTCAATGACAGCCCTTTTGTTCTGTGACCTCAGGGGCAGAACCCAAAGAGAACCCAGCCTGACTGGCCACCCCCTCAAGTGTTTAACCTTTATCCTGTAGGCAGTGAGAACCAGTGTTGGCCGAAGGGTTTGGGGCTAAAGCAGTTATAATTTAAAATATAATTTAAATTATATAAATGTATAATTTTTTTTTTTTTTTTTTTTTTTTTTTTTTTTTTTGAGACGGAGTCTCGCTCTGTCACCCAGGCTGGAGTGCAGTGGCCGGATCTCAGCTCACTGCAAGCTCCGCCTCCCGGGTTCACGCCATTCTCCGGCCTCAGCCTCCCAAGTAGCTGGGACTACAGGTGCCCGCCACCTCGCCCGGCTAGTTTTTTTTTTTTTTTGTATTTAATAGAGACGGGGTTTCACCGTGTTTGCCAGGGTGGTCTCGATCTCCTGACCTCGTGATCCGCCCGTCTCGGCCTCCCAAAGTGCTGGGATTACAGGCTTGAGCCACCGCGCCCGGCCTAAATTATATAAATATATAATTTAAAATGACAGTTTGAGACTTGGTGCAGTGGCTCACACCTGTAATCCCAGCACTTTGGGAGGCTAAGGTGAGTGGATCACTTGAGGCCAGGAGTTTGAGACTATCCTGGCCAACATGGTGAAACCCTATCTCTACTAAAAATACAAAAAATTAGCCAGGCGTGGTGGTGAGCACCTGTAATCCCAGCTACTTGGGAGGCTGAGGCACAAGAATCACTTAACCTGAGAGTCAGAAGTTTCAATGAGCCAAGATTGCGCCACTGCACTCCAGCCGGGGTGACAGAGCAAGACCCTCTCTCAAAAATAAATAAATAAATAAATAAATAAATAAATAAATGAGAGTTCATGAACTTGGTGGTGGAAGGATAGCTCTTCTCATTAACCAGGATATGCGTGTCTGCTGTCACCCTCTGACCCAGTCTCAGAAAGCCTGGAAGCAGAATTAGTTATTAGAAGGGTGGTTGGCTTGGTCGGCCTAGACTTTGAGCAGACAGAGGTTGAAAATGTTGAGCGGGATCTCTCCTAGGCCCCTCTGCAGTGTCTGTTCTGGAGGCCAGATTTGTACTGCCTTTTTTTTTTTTTTTTTTCTTTTGGTCTCTCATTCAAGGTGAGCAATCCCCTTCATGTTTCTCACCAGACACAAAGCAGCTGATGAGGTTCCAGCTTTGCAAATGTAGTCATACTCGAGGACTGTCTCCCTGAGATTTCGTCAGGTCATGTTGATGAGAGTTTTGAACCTGTCTGAGGCTGAGAGGTGTTCAGAACTTCTTCAGCTTTGCATCTGTAGAGCATTTTGGTTTCTACCCAGCAGTGGCCAATCAGATCTATTATGAGGGGATTACTGGTTTGACTGTCAGAAGGTAACCTCTCTTTTTCCAGGATTTTTGAGGGTACCTCCCTGCAGTGGAGAGTTGTAAGCAGCAGGTCAATTTAACAGACATTTATCAGGAGCCTACCACGTTTCAGGCAGGCACATGGGATTCAGGATGGTTGAGGGATTCTGCCTGCCAGAGAGGTGCTTATAGTTATAGGAAAGACAGACACCTATAGGTCATTTTATTGCATTGTTGTATGTGCAGTGACAGAGGGGCTGTGGAAGCACAGAGGAGGGGTGCCTGTCCATTTTGCGGAGGCTGTGAAAAGGCTTCCTGGAGGAAGCAGTGCCTGAGCCAAGTCTTGAAATAGGAGTTCTGCAGTGGGAAAAGCATTCCAAGCAGAGGCGCTAGCATATGAAAACCCCAGAGGAGGCCAGGCGTGGTGGCTCACACCTGTAATCCCAGCACTTTGGGAGGCCGAGGCGGGCGGATCATGAGGTCAGGAGATCAAGACCATCCTGGCTAACACGGTGAAACCCTGTCTCTACTAAAAAATACAAAAAATTAGCTGGGCATGGTGGCGGGCACCTGTAGTCCCAGTTACTTAGGAGGCTGAGGCAGGAGAATGGCATGAACCCAGGAGGCGGAGCTTGCAGTGAGCCAAGATCGCACTACTGCTCTCTAGCCTGGGCGACAGAGCAAGACTCTGTCAAAAAAAATAAAAATAAAAAACCCAGAGGAGTGCAGCACGGGTTGTGCTGGGTGATAGGGAACTCCAAGGGATTGGTACTGAGGAGTGAACAGGAAGGTGTGGAGCACCAGGGAAATGAAGGTTGAGAACATCATAAAATCCTTTGGTAAGCTGTCCTGCTGAGTTTGGATGTCAGTCTGAGGACAAAAGGGTATGCATGATTACATTTTTATTTTATTTTATTACTTATTTTTATTTTATTTATTTTTGGCACACATTTTCATTTTAGAATGAGCACCCCAGTTGTCGTGTAGAAGGACTGGAGAGAGACAGGCTGGTGACCTATACGAACGCTCTGTTGTAGACTACAAAGGAAGGGCCTGAACTAGGGCAGTGGTGGTGGGGATGGAGAAGAGAGGCAAGATTCAAGAAACACTTAGGAGGCCAGGCATGGTGGCATATGCATGTAATCCCAGCTAAGATCCCGCCACTGTACTCCAGCCTGGGTGACAGAGCGAGACTTCTCAAAAAAATAAATAAATAAAGGAGGTAAAAGTGACCAGTACCTGGTGAATGATTGAATAATAATAATAATGTCCATTCAAAAAGCACCAATTACATCCTGGATTTAAGCTAGCTAATTAAGTCCTTAATGGTTACATAGTTAATAAGTAGTAGAGTCAGAATTCCAAATCAAGGGTCCCTGAGAGCTAAGTCCATGTTCTTTGAACTGTTTTATGCTTGAAGGTAAGGAAAAGTAAGCATAGGTTTCTGAATCTGGGGTGGAGACTAAAAGAGAGGCTTTTGTGGAAAAGGGAGTTTGCTTTTAGACATGTTTAATTTGATTTTTTGGTGGAATGTTTGCAGGGAGTTCAGTAGGTAGTTAAATATGTGAACCCAAAGTCCAGAAGAAAAGTGAGGCCTGGCTGGAGTTAGAGAGTTGAGAATGAGTATCCAAGCATACGTTGGAGATACTGTGAGTTTGGTTCCAGCCCGCCGCAATGAAGCAAGTCACATGAAGTTTTTTGGTTGCCCCGTGCATATAAGTTATGTTTATACTATGCTGTAGTTTACTAAGTGTAAGTGTGCGATAGCATTACACCTTTTTTTGTTTGTTTGTTTGAGACAGAGTTTTGCTCTGTCACCCAGGCTGGAGTGCAGTGGCATGATCTCGGCTCACTGTAACCTCTGCCTCCCAGGTTCAAGCGATTCTCCTGCCTCAGCCTCCCGAGTAGCTGGGATTACAGGTGCCCACCACCACGCCCGGCTAATTTTTTTGTATTTTTAGTAGAGATGGGGTTTCACCATGTTGGCCAGGCTGGTCTTGAACTCCTGACCTCAGGTGATCCACCCGTCTCAGCCTCCCAGAGGGCTGGGATTGTGGGTGTGAGCTGCCACACGCAGCGTATCTGCTTCTGAGTTCTTCTGTTTCCTCTACTGAAATGTCCCCATCAAGTCCTGGCTCTACCTTTCTTGGGATTCCAGCTATTCACTTTTGCTTCAAATTATTTCCACCAACCTGTCTTCCTAGCACCTGTTTCTCCAGTCTTTTAATAAAATCTCCGGCCAGGCATGGTGGCTCACACCCGTAATCCTAGCACTTTGGGAGGCGGAAGCAGGCGGATCACAAAGTCAAGAGACCATCCTGGCCAACCTGGTGAAACCCTATCTCTGCTAAAAATACAAAAATTGGCTGGATGTGGTGGCGCTCACCTGTAGTCCCAGCTACTTGGGAGGCTGAGGCAGGAGAGTTGCTTGAACCCCGGAGTCGGAGGTTGCAGTGAGCAGAGATTGAGCCACTGCACTCCAGCCTGGCGACAGAGCGAGACTCCATCTCAAAACAAAACAAAACAAGAAATAAAATCTCCATCTGGACACGAAAAGGTTCAAGCAGGTCAGGCCTTGAGAAGGAGGGCATGACGAAGATGAGGGTAAAGAGACAGGACTGCATCTCTGAGTGCCTCATTTCTTACCAGGGGCTTGAGTTGGTGGGGCATGTGTTGGTGCAGAACACCTGGGCTGTCATGGTAAGGATACAGGTACAGAGAGGCTCCTGCCAGGATCTCAGATTCATGAGCTTGATTTCTGCTTGGGACGAACAAATAAAGCATTGTTTTGTTTTTTTTGTTTTTCCTGAAACAACTTTTATTTCTTTTTGTGGCTAAATCCTGTGAATGTCAGAGACCTAGAATTCAACCCAGATTGAAGTCTGGGGTTCATGTCCTAGTGGCAGGTGATTTGTATGGAACCCTGGGTAGACCATTATCCAGTGTGAGTGCTTTTCCTGCCTCAGTGACTGGAATAAGCCTCTGACTTGGAATATTCAACTTTGGCCTTTTCAGAAGTGTATACACACCAATCCCCCATTCCCCTCACTCCAGGCTGAACTTAGTTCTTCTGTAAGTAGTTCAGGGTTTTCCCAGACCTTAGTCCAGAGCTCCCCAGCCACAAAGGCTAGAAACTAGGAACGCTCTTCAGTTGTTGGCCTTTCTTTGTTTGCAGAAGCGAATGTCTGTGACGGAGGGTGGCATCAAATACCCAGAGACGACTGAGGGAGGCCGCCCCAAGCTTGGGGGGCTGATGGACCCGAGGCAGGGGGTGATTGAGCGGACTGGCCGCTGCCAGACATGCGCAGGTCAGTGCTGGGGACTAGGTGGGATCCCAAAGGGAGGTGGGTTGGGTCCTCAAAGAAAACTAGGGTCAACACCTGGAGGCCTCTGAGATGAGTGGGAGCTGGGAAGAAAGCACTGGGTGTATGTCCCACAGGAAACATGACAGAGTGTCCTGGCCACTTTGGCCACATTGAACTGGCCAAGCCTGTGTTTCACGTGGGCTTCCTGGTGAAGACAATGAAGGTTTTGCGCTGTGTCTGCTTCTTCTGCTCCAAACTGCTTGTGGACTCTGTGAGTGGGGAACAGGCTCTGGTCTGGGTGGGGGGGGTGCTTGGTAGGGGGACAGCTTCAACTGACCCTGCTCTGCCCTGTCCCCAGAACAACCCAAAGATCAAGGACATCCTGTCTAAGTCCAAGGGACAGCCCAAGAAGCGGCTCACACATGTCTACGACCTTTGCAAGGGCAAAAACATCTGCGAGGGTGGGGAGGAGATGGATAACAAGTTTGGTGTGGAACAACCTGAGGGTGACGAGGATCTGACCAAAGAAAAGGTGACTGGGACTGGCAGAGACTTTTGGGAAGGAGGGGTCAGAGGCCTGGAGGGAGGAAACTGGAAGGGAAGGACGCGGCGGAACAGGAGGGGTTGACCTGGTGTGGAGGGAAATGACCCAAGCTCTGGACTCTGATGGTCCCTGTCTTTCCTTGGAAGGGCCATGGTGGCTGTGGGCGGTACCAGCCCAGGATCCGGCGTTCCGGCCTAGAGCTGTATGCGGAATGGAAGCACGTTAATGAGGACTCTCAGGAGAAGAAGATCCTGCTGAGTCCAGAGCGAGTGCATGAGATCTTCAAACGCATCTCAGATGAGGAGTGTTTTGTGCTGGGCATGGAGCCCCGCTATGCACGACCAGAGTGGATGATTGTCACAGTGCTGCCTGTGCCCCCACTCTCCGTGCGACCTGCTGTTGTGATGCAGGGCTCTGCTCGTAACCAGGTCAGTGGCTCCAGGGCTCTGCCTGTTAGCTGGAGGGTGAGGTGTCTAAAGGGAGGAAGCGCTGTAGGTGAGGCTGGGGTGTGCCTGGGGGATGGATGGATGGACCTGGGTTTGAAAATCCCCTGCCACTTACTAGCTGTATGGCCTTTAATGAGTCCCTTCACGTGGTTAAAGGCCACAAAGGTGTTTCTGAGTCTATAAATGATAGTGGGCAGTCCTGCCTCCCGGGGCGTGTGAGGATGAGAGCTGTGCTGTGTGCCTGGCACGTGCCTGCCAAGCGCTGGCAGTGGTGGCTGGACCATGATGATTCTGACTTCCTGCCTCAGGATGACCTGACTCACAAACTGGCTGACATTGTGAAGATCAACAATCAGCTGCGGCGCAATGAGCAGAACGGCGCAGCGGCCCATGTCATCGCAGAGGATGTGAAGCTCCTCCAGTTCCATGTGGCCACCATGGTGGACAATGAGCTGCCTGGCTTGCCCCGTGTGAGTCAGCATGCTCCCCACCCCTCTGTGGATTGGAGCCAGGGTGGGGGCTAGCATGAGGCCTCAGAGCTCTGGAAGAGGGCCCAGTGCTGACTTTCTGGGTTGCCCCCACCCTGTGTTTTTTCCTCACAGGCCATGCAGAAGTCTGGGCGTCCCCTCAAGTCCTTGAAACAGCGGTTGAAGGGCAAGGAAGGCCGGGTGCGAGGGAACCTGATGGGCAAACGAGTGGACTTCTCGGCCCGCACTGTCATCACCCCCGACCCCAACCTCTCCATTGACCAGGTCGGCGTGCCCCGCTCCATTGCCGCCAATATGACCTTTGCGGAGATTGTCACCCCTTTCAACATTGACAGGTGTGTCTCCGTTGGAAAGCCCTTCCCAGAATGGCTAGGGAAGACATGGCCTCAGTGGCAAGGCTTCGAGAGTCTGCTCATCCTACCTCGGGTGTGGGCTTGGAGCGAGGAGGAGTTGAAGTTCTGAAGTTTAACTTCCACTCAGGGCTCTGGGGTGAGGGTGGCTGCAGGGGCTTTTTAGGAAGCATTGAGTTCATTGCACCTCTTTCCTTCCTAGACTTCAAGAACTAGTGCGCAGGGGGAACAGCCAGTACCCAGGGGCCAAGTACATCATCCGAGACAATGGCGATCGCATTGACTTGCGTTTCCACCCCAAGCCCAGTGACCTTCACCTGCAGACCGGCTATAAGGCACGTAGCAGGCTAGGGCCTCTCTCAGCCACCTGAACAGAAAGTTTTCTGAAATGGGGCAGGCTGGGATAGGCCATCTGAGTCTGTCTTGTTCACTGGGATCCAGACTTGACTGTCTTGTTAAAGGCTACTGCTGCCTAGGTGTACAGGGAGCTGCTGGCCTCTGGCATTCAGGGTGGGGGTGGCATAAACCCAGGGGCAGCATGCACATGGCAAGGAAGAGGGATCTGTGGAGCAGCAGTGCAGAAGGCTTTATGTTCGAAATGTCTCTTTTTTTTCCCCGACTGAGTTCCTTGAGATTGATGGATGCTGTGTATCATTCATCCCTGATAACCTGGTGTTTGGCCCAGGGCCTTGTCCAGTGGAGTGTTTTTAAGTGTTTCAAGGGAATTAGCACCGTGGTATCATCTCTCAGTTTGCAAAGGACTTTATTTATTTAAGAAGAAGACAGTATTGCTCTTTCACCTAGGTTGGAGTGCAGAGTGCAGTGCTATGATCTTGGCTCACTGCAACCTCCACCTCCCAGGCTCAAGCGATTCTCCTGCCCCAGCCTCCCGAGTAACTGGGATTACAGGCACATGCCACCACGCCCAGCTAATTTTTGTATTTTTAGTGGAGACGGGGTTTCACCGTGTTGACCAGGCTGGTCTCAAACAAGTCACGTGCCCGCCTCAGCTTCCCAGAGTGCTTGGATTATAGGTGTGAGCCACCGCGCCCGACCTGCAAAGGATTTTAGGTCCATTGTCCTTTCATTCTTAGATACCTCCTTCACTGAGACCTTTTCCTTACCTCACCTCCCTAGGTGGAACGGCACATGTGTGATGGGGACATTGTTATCTTCAACCGGCAGCCAACTCTGCACAAAATGTCCATGATGGGGCATCGGGTCCGCATCCTCCCCTGGTCTACCTTTCGCTTGAATCTGAGGTCAGTCCCTGGCTGAGGGAAGCAGGTTGGAACTGGGGGGAGGCCAGTGGCGGGTGCCAGGCCGGGTGGCTCCTCGAGGTTTCGCTGCAGACATCTTCCCAACCCTGACTTTTCTCTTTCACTGTAGTGTGACAACTCCATACAATGCAGACTTTGATGGGGATGAGATGAACTTGCACCTGCCGCAGTCTCTGGAGACGCGGGCAGAGATCCAGGAGCTGGCCATGGTTCCTCGCATGATTGTCACCCCCCAGAGCAACCGGCCTGTCATGGGTATCGTGCAGGACACACTCACAGCAGTGCGCAAATTCACCAAGAGAGACGTCTTCCTGGAGCGGGTGTGTGTCCAAATGGAAACCTGGCTCACGTGGGCGGTGGGGCTCCTGGATGCAAGGTGGAGGCTGGGAGGAAGAGCTGTGTGTTTTTTCCTGACTTACCCAGCAGTGGTCTGTGAGATTGCCTTTTCTGGTGGGCGAACAAAAAGGGGGTTAGGAAAACTCAGAGGCCAGAAAGGTGTAAGGCATTAATTCCCCATTTAATTCCTTAAAATTTCTTTTTTTTTTTTTTTTTTTTTTTTTTTTTTNCTCCTGGGTTCCTGCCATTCTCCTGCCTCAGCCTCCTGAGTAGCTGGGACTACAGGTGCTTGCCACCACGCCCGGCTAATTTTCTGTATTTTTTAGTGGGGACGGTGTTTCACCGTGTTAGCCAGGATGGTCTTGGTCTCCTGACCTCGTGATCCGCCTGCCTCGGCCTCCCAAAGTGCTGGGATTATGGGCGTGAGCCACTGCGCCCGGCTAATTCCTTAAAATTTCATGTAATACCTGGTATTGTCTGTAAAGGAAAGGTAAACAGAAAAATAAGTAGGACCTTGTGAAAATTTTATTTTTGTATTTTAACCTTCACTTATTTTCTAATTATTAAAATAAATTTATGCTTATTAAAGAACAAAAACAAAAATTTCACTATTACAATGAATTTTTAACTAAAAGTTTTTGCGACTGGGCATAGTGACTCACACTTGTAATTCTAGCACTTTGGGAGGCCAAGGCAGGCACATCATTTGAGGCCAGAGGTTGGAGACAGCCCTGACCAACATGGAGAAACCCCATCTCTACCAACAATACAAAAATTAGCCAGACATGGTGGCAGGTGCCTGTAACCCCAGCTACTCGAGAGGCTGTGGCAGGAGAATTGCGTGACCCCAGGAGGCGGAGGTTGCAGTGAGCCCTGATTGCACCGTTGCCCTCCAGCCTGGGTAACAGCGCAACACCCTGTCTCAAAAAAAAATAAAAGTTTGGAAAAAACTTCTCCTGTCATCTTTGCCTCCAAAATCTGGCTTTCTCCCTTGGGCAGGGAAACCTCCCCAACATTTCTCTCTCATCCCTGAGATGTGGGGCCTGCAGTCTGACTTCCTGTCTGCGTTACTCTTTGTCTCACAGGGTGAAGTGATGAACCTCCTGATGTTCCTGTCAACGTGGGACGGGAAGGTGCCACAGCCGGCCATCCTGAAGCCCCGGCCCCTGTGGACAGGCAAGCAGATCTTCTCCCTCATCATACCTGGTCACATCAATTGTATCCGTACCCACAGCACCCACCCCGATGATGAAGACAGTGGCCCTTACAAGCACATCTCTCCTGGGGACACTAAGGTAGGGCCTGGCTTGTGGTTATGTGAGGACAGAATCTGGACATAGGAGCCAGCACCAGAGCGGGGGACGTGAGTGGGTGCTTTGTCCTTAGGTGGTGGTGGAGAACGGGGAGCTGATCATGGGCATCCTGTGTAAGAAGTCTCTGGGCACGTCAGCTGGTTCCCTGGTCCACATATCCTACCTAGAGATGGGCCATGACATCACTCGCCTCTTCTACTCCAACATTCAGACCGTCATTAACAACTGGCTCCTCATCGAGGGTGAGCATGGAGGCGTGGTACCAGGACCTTTCTGTGAATTCTCTAACTTCTTACTGTCCTTCCATCCCTTTCTTTCCTCCTTGGATTTGGTGCCCCCTGCTTCTACTGTTGGCTATAATTCCATTCCATGTTTCTTAGAGGTCCAAAGGGGTTTGCTGATGCCTTTCCCTGTCTCTAGGTCATACCATTGGCATTGGGGACTCCATTGCTGATTCTAAGACTTACCAGGACATTCAGAACACTATTAAGAAGGCCAAGCAGGATGTAATAGAGGTGAGAGGGAAGGCCACCAGAGATGGAATAAGGGGTTTCCAGGGACTTTGAAGTTAGCATCATCAAGAGCAAAGGGAGTGTAAAGTTAGAGGGAAGGGGCGGGGAGTAGGGATTGATGTCTCACCAAGAGCTCTGCCTCCAGGTCATCGAGAAGGCACACAACAACGAGCTGGAGCCCACCCCAGGGAACACTCTGCGGCAGACCTTTGAGAATCAGGTGAACCGCATTCTTAATGATGCCCGAGACAAGACTGGCTCCTCTGCTCAGAAATCCCTGTCTGAATACAACAACTTCAAGTCTATGGTCGTGTCTGGAGCTAAAGGTTCCAAGATTAACATCTCCCAGGTGAGGAGCCTTGTCTTTCCACATACGGGGCCACACTGAAGTTTGGGAGGAGGAAGGAAGGTGTTTGTATGTATTAGAGTCAGGAGGATCACGGGAGTTGGGAAGAAATCTTGGGAACTGTTATTCTTAAGGCAGAGGGAATTCAGTACACCCCACCTTTCTGTTTCCCAGGTCATTGCTGTCGTCGGGCAGCAGAACGTGGAGGGCAAACGGATTCCATTTGGCTTCAAGCACCGGACTCTGCCTCACTTCATCAAGGATGACTACGGGCCCGAGAGCCGTGGCTTTGTGGAGAACTCCTACCTAGCCGGCCTCACCCCCACCGAGTTCTTTTTCCACGCCATGGGGGGTCGTGAGGGGCTCATTGACACGGCTGTCAAGACTGCTGAGACTGGTGAGGCTTTCCTTAGGGGTCTTCCTTGGGCTGTTACCAGGGACTGCTGCAGGCTGAGAAACCCCTGACAGGTGGGGAGTGGAAATGCTCAGGCTCCTATTCCCAGGGTATAATTCTGGCCCTTGTGGAAAGAATAGAGACTCGAGTAGGCAAACACCCTTGTTTGGATTGCTGTGCAGCATTCCGCAGTGCAGGGATAGAGCTTTCCAGGGCTCTGCTGGCCTGTCCCATTGGGGTGGTGCCTGCTGGGCTTTTTGTCCATCTAGTGGTAGACACTGAGTTTTCATTCAAAGGCCCTAGACAAAGGGAATACTAGCTGACTCTTTTGAGAGTCAGGTAGGTTACGGCCCCAGCCTGGGTCTTTGGGCTTTGTCATCCCCTTTTTGCCTTGGGTCCTACAACTGATTACTTCCCTCCAGGATACATCCAGCGGCGACTGATCAAGTCCATGGAGTCAGTGATGGTGAAGTACGACGCGACTGTGAGGAACTCCATCAACCAGGTGGTACAGCTGCGCTACGGCGAAGACGGCCTGGCAGGCGAGAGCGTTGAGTTCCAGAACCTGGCTACGCTGAAACCTTCCAACAAGGCTTTTGAGAAGAAGTGAGGAGGCGGGCAGGCGGGTGGTTCTCGCCCCTGGGGCTCAGGGCCTGAGTAGTAGGATTCCTATACCTATTCCAGAGAGATAGCCTGGTATGTGTCTTGCACTAGAGCTTACCTTTCAACGTCCTTTTCCCACCTATCTGAAACAGCTGTGTGACACGGGGGAGGAGGTGGTTGGAGGTGGATTTAAGATCAGTCCCCATTTTGTCCCTGCCGATATTATAAAGCAGATGCAGAGGGGTGGGCCTGTACTCAGGTCCCACTGGCAGTCCTTGGGCCTGAATTTTTCTCTGTCCAAGATTCTTGCCTCCAAACCACTGTACCTGGTCGGCTGTGCACGTTTGGGAACCTTAGAGCGCATTTTGTGGGGACCAAGGTCCCAGAGCCTACCTGCCCACTGGCTACCCCTTGCACTTCCAGGTTCCGCTTTGATTATACTAATGAGAGGGCCCTGCGGCGCACTCTGCAGGAGGACCTGGTGAAGGACGTGCTGAGCAACGCACACATACAGAACGAGTTGGAGCGGGAATTTGAGCGGATGCGGGAGGATCGGGAGGTGCTCAGGGTCATCTTTCCAACTGGAGACAGCAAGGTGTGTGTGGCTGGGAAGTGCTAACACTAGAGATGTGCCTCCCTGGATGGCTGTCCCCAGACACAACCCTCCCTCCATATCCTCCTCCCTCAGGTTGTCCTCCCCTGTAACCTGCTGCGGATGATCTGGAATGCTCAGAAAATCTTCCACATCAACCCACGCCTTCCCTCCGACCTGCACCCCATCAAAGTGGTGGAGGGTGAGTACCTGCTTAGGGGTCTCCCAGCCAGGCTAGGGGATAGGAGACTGCTGGGCCCTGGTCTGATGATCTCCTCACCTCTAATTGGTCCCCAGGAGTCAAGGAATTGAGCAAGAAGCTGGTGATTGTGAATGGGGATGACCCACTAAGTCGGCAGGCCCAGGAAAATGCCACGCTGCTCTTCAACATCCACCTGCGGTCCACGTTGTGTTCCCGCCGCATGGCGGAGGAGTTTCGGCTCAGTGGGGAGGCCTTCGACTGGCTGCTTGGGGAGATTGAGTCCAAGTTCAACCAAGCTATTGTGAGTGTTGTTTTCCTCCTTTTACCTGTTGACTTCTGTGGTTTCCAAGAAGAGCCCACTTCTGTCCACAATCACCTAATAATAGTTGTCATTCATGGAGAGACTACTGTGTACCTTACCAAGTCCTGTGTTTGGGCCATTATCCCTTTGTACCATCATGGCTTTAAAACACTCCTAGCGGGGGAGGGTTTGTTAGTCCCACGTTGCAGAGAAAAACTGAGGTTTGGGCTGGGTGCGGTGGCTCATGCCTGTAATCCCAGCACTTTGGGAGGCCGAGGCAGTCGGATCACAAAGTCAAGAGATGGAGACCATCCTGGCCAACATGGTAAAACCCTGTCTCTACTAAAAATACAAAAATTAGCTGGGTGTGGTGGCGTGCGCCTGTAGTCCCAGCTACTCTCAGGAGGCTGAGGCAGGAGAATCACTTGAACCCTTGGAGGCGGAGGTTGCAGTGAGCTGAGATCATGCCACTGCACTCCATCCTGGTGACAGAGCGAGACTCCGTCAAAAAAAAAAAACAAAAAAAACTCAGGCTTGGAGAGAGAGACTGGATTGTATGATGGTCATATAGGAAGTAAGTGGCATGACTAGGATATGACATAGAATTCTTTTTTTTTCTTCTTCCCTACACTCCCTGCTGTGTGCAGAGTCTAATTTAGATAAAGATAGGGAATTAGGGCTGGGTGTAATGGCTCACGCCCATAATCCCAGCACTTTGGGAGGCCGAGGTGGGTGGGTGGGTCAGGAGTTCGAGACCAGCCTAACCAACATGGTGAAATACAAAAATTAGCCAGGTGTGGTGGTGCGCGCCTGTAATCCCAGCTACTTGGGAGGCTGAGGCAGGAGAATCGCTTGAACCCGGGAGGCGGAGGTTGCGGTGAGCTGAGATTACACCTTTGCACTCCAGCCTGGGCAACAGAGCGAGACTCTTGTCTCAAAAAAAAAAAAGGAGTAAATAGAAAAAAAGATTTATAGATAGTGGAATATGCTTTCACTGGCTTTAAGGATTTTATAGGATAATAGGGTAAAGCACTGTCATAGGTGTACCTCTGAACCTGTTTACTGTAAGTCAATTTTTATAAATTAAATAATTAAAAATGTATTAGGGAACACCATAGAACATGGCTGAAAGAAATTTAAAAAGACCTAAATGAAGCTGGGTGCTGTGGCCTACTCCTGTAATCCCAGCACTTTGGGAGACTGAGGTGGGCAGATCACCTGAGGTCAGGAGTTCGAGAACAGCCTGACCAACAGGAAGAAACCCCACCTTTACTAAAAATACAAAATTAGCTGGGTGTGGTGGCATATGCCTGTAATCCCAGCTGCTCGGGAGGTGAGACAGGAGAATCACCTGAACCTGGGGGTGGAGGTTGCAGTGACCCGAGATTGCGCCATTGCACTCTAGCCTGGGCAACAAGAGTGAGACTCTGTATTTTTTTTTTTTTTTAAACCCCTAAATGAAAGACCTCTCGTGTTCATGGATTGGAAGACTTAATATTGTTGAATAGCACTACTTCCCAAAGTGAGCTGTATAGATCCGATATAATCCCTATCAAAATTCCAACTGGTTTTTTTCACAGACATTTACAACTTGATGTTAAAATTCATATGGAAATGCAAAGGATATAGTATAGCCAAGACAATATTTAAAAGTAACAAAAGTTGGACAACTCACATTCCCTGATTTCAAAACTTACTACAAAGCTACAGTAAGCAAGACAGTGTGTTCTGTCATAAAGATACATATAAAGACTGATAGAGTAGAATTGAGAGTCCAGAAATAAACCCTCACATTTATGGTCACTTGATTTTTTGCAAGAGTCCCAATTTAATTAAATGGTGTAAGAATACTCTTGTTAGCAAATACTGCTAGGGCAACTAGATACCCACATGCAGAAGAATGAAGTTGGATTCCTACCTCATACCATGTACAAAAACTATCTCAAAACGCCTAAATTCAAGAGCTGACACTATAAAAATACTCTGAGAAGGAAACTTGAATAAGTCTTCATGACTGGCTTAGGCAGTGAATTCTTAGGTATGACACCAAAAGCATAAGCATGCAAAGGAAAAAATAGATGAATTGGACTTCATCAAAATTTAAAACTTCATGGTTCATAGTACACTATCAAGAAAGTAAAAAGAAAACACAGAGAATGGGAGAAAATATTTGGAAGTCATCTGATAAGGGCCATACATATAGAATATGTAAAGGACAATATAGCAGGTCAACAATTAAAAAGTCTCAATGGATTTCAATACTTGTTTCCTGGGTGGGCGTGGTGGCTCATGCCTGTAATCCCAGCACTTTGGGAGGCTGAGGCGGGCGGATCACCTGAGGTCGGGAGTTTGAGACCAGCCTGACCAACATGGAGAAACACCATCTCTACTAAAAATACAAAATTAGCCGGGCTTGGTGGCGCATGCCTGTAATCCGAGTTACTCGGGAGGCTGAGGCAGGAGAATCACTTGAACCCGGGAGGTGGAGGTTGCAGTCAGCCAAGATCGTGCCATTGCACTCCAGCCTGGGCAACAAGAGTGAGACTCCATCTCAAAAATAATAATAAAAGGCCAGGCACGGTGGCTCACGCCTGTAACCCCAGCTTTGGGAGGCCAAAAGGGGGTGGATCCACGAGGTCAGGAGATAAGAGACCATCCTGGCTAACATGGTGAAACCCCGTCTCTACTAAAAAAAAATACAAAAAATTAGCCGGGCGTGGTGGCAGGTGCCTGTAGTCCCAGCTACTCGGGAGGCTGAGGCAGGAGAATGGTGTGAACCTGGGAGGTGGAGGTTGCAGTGAGCCGAGACCGCGCCACTGCACTCCAGCCTGGGCGACAGAGCAAGACTCTGTCTCAAAAAAAATAATAATAATAAAATTTAAAAACATGTTTCCCCGAAGAAGAGTACTACTTATGTAAATGATCAGTAAGTGCATGAAAAGATCCTCAACATCATTAGCCATCAGGGATAATGCACATGAAACCAGAGCGATGTGCCACTTCATGTCCACTAGTGTGACTGTAATCCAAGCACAGATAATAACAAGTGTTGACAAGGATGTGGAAAAATTAGAACCCTCATACATTGCTAGTAGAAAAGGTACAACTGCTTTAGGAAGTTAAACATAGAGTTACCATATGGCCCAGCAGTTTCATTCCTAGATCTATATACACACACACACACACACACACACACACACACACACACACACAGTCAAGAGAACAGAAAGCATATGGCCACGCAAACATTTATACACAAATGTTCATATCAGTGTTACTGTAGTTAAGCAGTGAAAACAACTTAAATGTCCACTGATGAATGTATAAGCAAAATGTGGTAGATCGCATATCCATTCGAGGGAACATCATTGAGCAATAAAAAGTAATGAACAGGCTGGGCGTGGTGGCTCACGCCTGTAATCCCAGCACTTTGGGAGGCCGAGGCAGGCAGATCACTTGAGGTCAGGAGTTCCAGAAGAGCCTGCCCAACATGGTGAAACCTCATCTCTACCAAAAATAGGAAAATTAGCCAGGTGTGGTGGCACACACTTGGGAGGCTAAGGCAGGAGGATCACTTGAACCTGGGCAGCAGAGGTTGCAGTGAGCTGAGTGAGATTGCATCACTGTACTCCAGCCTGGGCAACAGAGGGAGACCGTCTCAAAAAAAAAGTAACAGCCAAGCACAGTGGCTGATGTCTATAATCCTAGCTCTTTGGGAGGCTGAGGTAGGAAGATTGCTTGAGCCCAGAAGTTCAAGACCACCCTTGGGCACATGGCAAAACACCATCTACAAAAAAATTTAGCCGGGTGTGGTGGAGTGCCCCTGTAATCACAGCTACTTGGGAGGCTGAGGTGGGAGGATCACCTGAGGCCAGGAGGTTGAGGCTGCATTAGTGAGCTGAGATCATGCTACTGTACTTCAGCCTGGGTGACAGTGAGACTCTAAGAAAAAAAAAAAAAGTAATGAGCTGTCAAGCCACAGAAAGACAGTGATAAGCCAGATGCGGTGGCTTGTAACTATAATCTCAACACTTTGGGAGGCCAAGGCAGGAGGTTCACCAGAGCCCAGGAGTTGGAGACCAGCCTGGGCAACATTAACGAAATCCTGTCTCTACCAGTGATGAACTTTAAATGTATATTTACTTAGTGGAAGAAGTTAGTCTGAAAAAGTTAGATACTGTGTGATTACAGTTTAATTTCATATGTGACTATCTCATAACATATGGGGAGCTTCCTATTTAGCTGTTATAGAATGAATATTTACCCGGTAATTTTAATATAGGTTTAGAAGTTTGAATCTTGGCCAGGTGCAGAGGCTCACACCTGTAATCCTAGCACTTTGGGAGGCCGAGGCGGGTGGATCACTTGAGGTTGGGAGTTTGAGACCAGCCTGACCAACATGGTGAAACCCCGTCTCTACTAAAGATACAAAAAAATATTAGCTGGGTGTGGTGGCACACACCTGTAATACCAGCTACTTGGGAGGCTGAGGCAGGAGAATTGCTTGAACCTGGGAGGCAGAAGTTGCAGGGAGGCAGAAGTTGCAGTGAGCCAAGATTGCGCCATTGCACTCCATCCTGGGCGACAGGGTGAGATTCCATCTCAGAAAAAAAAAAAAAGAAATTTGGATCTCAGATGGTATAGTAGCTTTCTTTGGATGTGCTGCATACCAGGTGCCAAATGGTGTCCTATAAATGGAAGCTCTTGTGTGAGGAAGGGGATGATCAAATAGGAGTTTCTTTTTTTTTCTTTTAGAGTTTGTCTGCCTTTTCCAAACTCATCTACCCATGTCCTTTAAGGTTAGCAGTTCTGGCCCTGACTGTGATAAGCCAGATGCGGATCCGCATCCTGCTCTCATTAACCGAAAGAGAGGCGTTGGCTTTGTCTGATGCTAGCTTTTCCTCTTTTCCTTAGGCCCATCCTGGGGAAATGGTGGGAGCTCTGGCTGCACAGTCCCTTGGAGAACCTGCCACCCAGATGACCTTGAATACCTTCCACTATGCTGGTGTGTCTGCCAAGAATGTGACGCTGGGTGTGCCCCGACTTAAGGAGCTCATCAACATTTCCAAGAAGCCAAAGACCCCTTCACTTACTGTCTTCTTGTTGGGCCAGTCTGCTCGAGATGCTGAGAGAGCCAAGGTAGGGATCCAGGGGTGCTGGGCTTCTTGGCAGGAAGAAAAGAACAACTCAACTGGGCGCGATGGCTCACGCCTGTAATCCCAGCACTTTGGGAGGCCAAGGCGGGTGGATCACCTGAGGTCAGGAGTTGAAGACCAACCTGGCCAACGTGGTGAAACACCGTCTCTACTAAAAATATAAAAATTAGCTGGGCGTGGTGGCGCGTGCCTGTAATCCCAGCTATCTGTAGGGGCGGAGGCAGGAGGATCGCTTGAACCTGGGAGGCAGAGGTTGCAGTGAGCTGAGATTGTGCCACTGCCCTCCAGCTTGGACAAGAGCGAGACTCCATCTCAAAAAAAAAACAAAAGAAGAACTCTTCCCGTTGAATAAAGGGTTTTGGATTCCCTTGATAAGGAGAGTTAGAAGAGGCCTTTAGAGGCCGGGCACGGTGGCTCACGCCTGTAATCCCAGCACTTTGGGAGGCCGAGATGGGCAGATCACGAGGTCAGGAGATCAAGACTATCCTGGCTAACACAGTGAAACCCTGTCTCTACTAAAAATACAAAAAATTAGCCGGGCGTGGTGGCGGGCGCCTGTAGTCCCAGCTACTCAGGAGGCTGAGGCAGGAGAATGGCGTGAACCCAGAGGGGCGTAGCTTGCAGTGAGTGGAGATCGCGCCACTGCACTCCAGCCTAGGGGACAGAGTGAGACTCCGTCTCAAAAAAAAAAAAAAAAAAGCCTTTAGAGCTACTCGGTTCTCTGTGTCATGGACTTCTCTCTGTTCCCAGGATATTCTGTGCCGCCTGGAGCATACAACGTTGAGGAAGGTGACTGCCAACACAGCCATCTACTATGACCCCAACCCCCAGAGCACGGTGGTGGCAGAGGACCAAGAGTGGGTGAATGTCTACTATGAAATGCCTGACTTTGATGTGGCCCGAATCTCCCCCTGGCTGTTGCGGGTGGAGCTGGATCGGAAGCACATGACTGATCGGAAGCTGACCATGGAGCAGATTGCTGAAAAGATCAATGCTGGTAAGCCTAGGAGGGCAGGCCTGGCTCAGGAGCCCCACTGTCTGTGCCACCACCTGTCGTGTTCACTGCACTTGAGCCCCTAAAGAGCTACCCACCCTCACTCCGTCCACGTACCAGTTCCACCCATCCAAGGCATCCTCCAACTCTCCAGGTCCCCTCTGCACTCCCTTTCTCTTCTCAGTGGTCCCCCTTCCCCTTTCCGAGGGCTTTTATGAAAAAGGAAGTTTCTGTGAGGAGGAGTGGGGAGCCAAAAGAGCTTTGCTCAGAGGGAGCTGCGAATGGACAGTGCCTGGGGCCAGTCCTGTTAGCTGCAGCCTTTCTCATGGCTCCTCGCCCCACCAGGTTTTGGTGATGACTTGAACTGCATCTTTAATGATGACAACGCAGAGAAGCTGGTGCTCCGTATTCGCATCATGAACAGCGATGAGAACAAGATGCAGGAGGTAATAGGGGATCTAGGAAGAAGTTGATGTGTCACGTGTAGAACTCATGAATCATGTTAGGGACCAAAGAAAAGAAGATGCAGTCAGCACTGAGGGGGACCGGGCGCGGGGGCCAGGCCTGTAATCCCAGCACTGAGGGGGGCTGGGCGCGGGGCCCCGGGTTTGTAATCCCAGTACTGTGGGAGGCTGAGGTGGGTGGATCACCTGAGGTCAGCCTGACCAACACAGAGAAACCCCATCTCGTGTTACTAAAAATACAAAATTAGCCAGCCATGGTGGTGCGTGCCTGTAATCCCAGCTACTCGGGAGACTGAGGCAGGAGAATGGCTTGAACCCAGGAGGCGGAGGTTGCGGTGAGCCAAGATCATGCCATTGCACTCCAACGTGGGCAACAAGAGTGAAACTCCGTCTCAAACAATAAACATTGAGGGGTGGGTCGTACCCACCTAATTTCGGGATAGGGAATGGTGATGAGCAACGATTTTCAAAACCCACAGCACCGGCTGAGTAGATAAAACAGCTGGTGTTGAAATAGGAGATAGGAGTGCCTCCCTGTTGCCCTGTCCCCTGGCTTTCCTCCCCTGAGCCTCCTGCAGCTTGCTTTGCTTAGGGAATACAAACCCCAGCCCTGAGGCAGGGGCCAGACTTGGGGGCAGGTTGCATAGTAGGAATTGCTATGTCCTAGGGGAAGTCGTGTGACAGGCATAACAAGACCCATGAAAAGGCTGGATCAGTGACTTCACTCCTGGGCATGGCTCCTGCGATATTTGTTTAGCACATGTTGGTGCCTGATGCTTTAGTAATAAAAACTGAAGAACTCAGGCCGGGCGTGGTGGCTCAGACTTGTAATCCCAGCACTTTGGGAGGCCGAGGCGGGCAGATTACCTGAGGTCAGGAGTTGGACACCAGCTTGACCAACATGGAGAAACCCCGTGTCTACTGAAAATACAAAATTAGCCGGGCATGGTGGTGCATGCCTGTAATCTCAGTTACTCGGGAGGCTGAGGCAGGAGAACCGCTTGAACCTGGGAGGTGGAGGTTGCAGTGAGGTAAGATGGCGCCATTGCACTCCAGCCTGGGCAACAAGAGTGAGACTCCATCTCAAAAAAAAAAAAAACAAAACTGAAGAACTCACTAACTACTGAACCTGCTGTCAGAAAACAGTTATAAAAGCATTGATAGGTCTTGATGGAATACAATATATGGCCATTAAAAGAGATCACTGTCATGCCAGCGGCAGCCTAGGTGAACATGGGGTTAAGTGCTGGAGCAGGGAATGGTGTGTGTTTGGGTACAGTGGTTGGAGGACGTGACACTTTGATGGAGCCCGCCTCTCGCTAGGCAGGACTGCACCAGAGTGGAAGTTGTGATAGGTTGGTGGGATTTGGGTGCCTTTCCTTAGGCTGCTTTTAATATTGGAAAATCAGGATAAAAAGTCTCACTGGAGAATTGCTGGAACCTGGGGGGTAGAGGTTGCCGTGAGCCGAGATCGTGCCATTGCACTCCAGCCCAGGCTGATAACAGCGAAACTCCGTCTCAAAAAAAAAAAATGTCCCACTGGAAGTGTGAGGGGCAGAGCCTGGTGACTGACTTGTTAGGCCCTCAAGGAGGCTGTAGTTGGAGGTGAGAGCTGGGGAAGAGACCAGAGGATGCCGAGTGCTGACCTCACTCTCGCTGCAGGAGGAAGAGGTGGTGGATAAGATGGATGATGATGTCTTCCTGCGCTGCATTGAGTCCAACATGCTGACAGATATGACCCTGCAGGGCATCGAGCAGATCAGCAAGGTCAGCCGTCCCCTCCGCCACCGCCTTCCTCCTCCCGCTCCCCGACTCCCCGCCCTGCCCACCCTGAGCACGCTGTCTTTCCCACAGGTGTACATGCACTTGCCACAGACAGACAACAAGAAGAAAATCATCATCACAGAGGACGGGGAATTCAAGGCCCTGCAGGAGTGGATCCTGGAGACGGACGGCGTGAGCTTGATGCGGGTGCTAAGTGAGAAGGATGTGGACCCCGTGCGCACCACGTCCAATGACATCGTGGAGATCTTCACGGTGAGCCCTAGTGTGCTGCCCAGCGGCCTTTCGTGGATCTCTGGCTCTCAGGCCCCTCATTCTGTGCTGTCCACTCACAGGATTTCCTCAGGCTCAGACTTTTTCTGCCTGAATCCATTTCTGAGTGTGGGATGTCCTGGCTCCTGACCCCCTCCCTGGATCTGGGTGGTGGCAAAAGCAGGAAAGAGAGCAGAGTTGCTCAGTCCTGACCCTCCCGTCTGCTTCCCTCCCCTGTGCCAGGTGCTGGGCATTGAAGCTGTGCGGAAGGCCCTGGAGCGGGAGCTGTACCATGTCATCTCGTTTGATGGCTCCTATGTCAATTACCGACACTTGGCTCTCTTGTGTGATACCATGACCTGTCGTGGCCATTTGATGGCCATCACCCGACACGGAGTCAACCGCCAGGACACAGGACCACTCATGAAGTGTTCCTTTGAGGAAACGGTAACAGTGGAATTTATGAATAGGGCAGAAGGAGGGAGCAGTGTGGGAAGAAGGGCGCCCACTTTGGGCGGCTGGGCTGTGGTGATGGGACAGCCAGGTGCTGTGTGTGGTGGGGTCTCATGGGGCCTGTCTGCTCTGTTCAGGTGGATGTGCTTATGGAAGCAGCCGCACACGGCGAGAGCGACCCCATGAAGGGGGTCTCTGAGAATATCATGCTGGGCCAGCTGGCTCCAGCCGGCACTGGCTGCTTTGACCTACTGCTTGATGCAGAGAAGTGCAAGTATGGCATGGAGATCCCCACCAATATCCCCGGCCTGGGGGCTGCTGGACGTGAGTATGAGGCCCTAGCTGCCCAGTACCTGCCTGCATTGGCGAGGCGGTGGGGCAGGCCATGGGTGGGAGGGTGTCACTAGTCTGTTGTTGCTGTTCTTGCTCCTCACGATTTCCTGTGTGCCTCTTTGCAGCCACCGGCATGTTCTTTGGCTCAGCACCCAGTCCCATGGGTGGAATCTCTCCTGCCATGACGCCTTGGAACCAGGGTGCAACCCCTGCCTACGGCGCCTGGTCCCCCAGTGTTGGTG
The DNA here is from genome assembly GCF_003255815.1 of Theropithecus gelada. Classification (NCBI taxonomy): domain Eukaryota; kingdom Metazoa; phylum Chordata; class Mammalia; order Primates; family Cercopithecidae; genus Theropithecus; species Theropithecus gelada. The sequence goes on from NC_037684.1 coordinate 63,791,446, forward strand.
AGTAACCTGATCCAGGAAGAGGGCCCTCCAGGTGGTTCAGAGGTGGGTGAGCTGGGATCATGAACAGCAGCCATTGTTGGAACTCTTGAAGGCCGCAGAGGGCTATTGAAAGGTGGGCAGGAAGAATTGGGGGCATTTGATCTTCAGCTCTGGCCTTAACTTGCTTTTCTCACTCTATAGGGAGTGGAATGACCCCAGGGGCAGCTGGCTTCTCTCCCAGTGCTGCATCAGATGCCAGTGGCTTCAGCCCAGGTTACTCCCCTGCCTGGTCTCCCACACCCGGCTCCCCGGGGTCCCCGGGTCCCTCAAGCCCTTACATCCCTTCACCAGGTGAGCTGTCGCCATCTGTCGGGCCAGGTTTGTTTCCTCCTCAGTTCTGGGTGAGTCTGTCCATTACTCATCTCCTTTGTTGGCTGTTTCCCCACAGGTGGTGCCATGTCTCCCAGCTACTCGCCAACGTCACCTGCCTACGAGCCCCGCTCTCCTGGGGGCTACACACCCCAGAGTCCCTCTTATTCCCCCACTTCACCCTCCTACTCCCCTACCTCTCCATCATATTCTCCAACCAGTCCCAACTATAGTCCCACATCACCCAGCTACTCCCCGACCTCTCCCAGCTACTCGCCCACCTCTCCCAGCTACTCACCCACCTCTCCCAGCTACTCACCCACCTCTCCCAGCTACTCGCCCACCTCTCCCAGCTACTCGCCCACTTCCCCTAGCTACTCGCCCACCTCTCCCAGCTACTCGCCGACATCTCCCAGCTACTCACCAACATCTCCCAGCTACTCGCCAACTTCACCCAGCTATTCTCCCACTTCCCCCAGCTACTCACCAACCTCTCCAAGCTATTCACCCACCTCCCCCAGCTACTCACCCACTTCCCCAAGTTACTCACCCACCAGCCCGAACTATTCTCCAACCAGTCCCAATTACACCCCAACGTCACCCAGCTACAGCCCAACATCACCCAGCTATTCACCTACTAGTCCCAACTACACGCCTACCAGCCCTAACTACAGCCCAACCTCTCCAAGCTACTCTCCAACATCACCCAGTTACTCCCCGACCTCACCAAGTTACTCCCCTTCCAGCCCACGATACACACCACAGTCTCCAACCTATACCCCAAGCTCACCCAGCTACAGCCCCAGCTCGCCCAGCTACAGCCCAACCTCACCCAAGTACACCCCAACCAGTCCTTCCTACAGTCCCAGCTCCCCAGAGTATACCCCAACCTCCCCCAAGTACTCACCTACCAGTCCCAAATATTCACCCACCTCTCCCAAGTACTCTCCTACCAGTCCCACCTATTCACCCACCACCCCGAAATACTCCCCAACATCCCCTACTTATTCCCCAACCTCTCCAGTCTACACCCCAACCTCTCCCAAGTACTCACCTACTAGTCCCACTTACTCGCCCACTTCTCCCAAGTACTCACCCACCAGTCCCACCTACTCGCCCACCTCTCCCAAAGGCTCGACTTACTCTCCCACTTCCCCTGGTTACTCGCCCACCAGCCCCACCTACAGCCTCACCAGCCCGGCCATCAGCCCGGATGACAGTGATGAGGAGAACTGAGGGCTCGTGGGGTGCGGCAGCGGGCTAGGGTCCAGGGCAGCTTGCCCATGCTGCTGTGCAGTTCTTGCTTCCCTCGTGGGGTGTCACCCCCAGCCCAGCTCCCTTGTACATAAACGCCTTGTGGCAGAGCTCTTGGTGAACTTCTGGATCCCGTTTCTGATGCAGATTCTTGTCTTGTTCTCCACTCATGCTGTCAGAACCCACTGGCCCAGTGGTGTTCTCATTCCTACCCCACCCACCCCTTGCCTGTCCCCAAATTGAAGATCCTTCCTTGCCTGTGACTTGATGTGGGGGCGGGTAAAGGGCATTTTAACTTAGGGGTAGTTCCTGCTCTGAGTGGTTACAGCTGATCCTCGAGAAGAACAAAGCTAAAGCTGCCTTTTGTCTGTTATTTTATTTTTTTGAAGTTTAAATAAAGTTTACTAATTTTGACCAAAAGTGTGACCATGGAGTGCTTCATTGGGATTCAGGGGACCCACAGGCCCTGCCTCCTGCCTCCTGCCTCCTGCCTGGGCTGCTGCTGATCTGTTAGTGGGAGGGGACCTTCCAGTCACTGAGCCCGCGCACAGCCCCTGCTCTGTGCTGAGTTTGTTGTAGTCACAACAGATGCAGCTCTTGTCCTGCATTAAGGTGATACTAGCCATAACAGCTTTTTAACCTGTTTTACTGATCGTCATAAATAATTTGGAAAGTGTAGAAAGGTATAATGCAGAGGGGGAGAAATGATCACCCTTAATCCCACCACTAGGAGGCATACTTTCTTTTGTATTTTTTTCCTACACTTTTCTTGAGTCACTAACAAATGAACAAAAATGTACTTTTATTTTGGCCTCAAACCAAGAATGAAAAGATGATATAGATGCTGTAATACAGAAGCTGAAGTTAAAGGATTTGGGGGTAATATGTTGGTTTTAGCTGGCCATTTTTTCCCCTTTCATTAGCACCTTAATGTGGGTATCAATGTTCTACATCCTCTGCAAGTCATTTCTGGTTTATTTTAGGTATTTTTATTTTATTTATTTTTGAGACAGTTTCGCTCTGTCACCCAGGCTGGAGTGCAGTGGCACAGTCTCGGCTCACTGCAACCTCTGTCTCCCAGGTTCAAGCAATTCTACCTCAGCCTCCCAAGTACCTGGGATTACAGGCGCCCACCACCATGCCCAGCTACTTTTTGTATTTTTAATAGAGATGAGATTTCACCCTGTTGGCCAGGCTGGTCTCAAACTCCTGATTTCAGGTGAACCGCCCACCTCGGCCTCCCAAAGTTCTGGGATTACAGGCGTGAGCCGCTGTGCCTGGCCTATTTAGCCTTTGCTCTCATTCCTGAAAGTGAGTTTCCCGTGACATCATTCCCCTTCCGCCTAAAGAACTTTTAGTATTTCTTATAGAGCAGCATTGCTGGTGACAAATGATCTGAGTTTTCTTTTTGTCGGGAAATGTCTATTTTTGCCTTCATTCCTAAAGAATATCTTCGCTGGAGATAGGCTTCTGGTGTGACAGGTTTATTTTTTTCTTTTAGCACTTTTTTTTTTTTTTTTTTTTTGGTTTAGGAGCAGAGGTTTAGTACGCAAAAGATAGAGAAAGGAGAACAGCTCTCTCTCTCCCTTGTGGGAGAGGGGCTTCTGAAAGGGAAGTCCTTAAGATGTCCTATCTTCCGGCCCTCACAGTTTCGAGTGAAGTTATTTCCTGTTATTTTTCTCTAAATCCTTTCAAGATTTTCTTTGTATCTCTGGTTCTTTGGTTTTTGACAGTTTGGCTTTGGTGTGTGTATTGGAGTTCTCCAGAGAAGCAGACCCCCTGGGGGAGATAGATATGTCTCTTCTGTGCTAATAATCACATTACTTTTATATGTGATTATATATATACATATGTTTTTGTTTTTTCTATTTATTGAGCTTCCCCACCGCAAAAATGAGGGGTTTTGTCATGGGAATTGGCTCAAACGATTACAGGGACCAAGAAGTTTCACAATCTGCCATCTGTAATCTGGAGAACCAGGAAGCTGGTGGTGTAATTCAGTCTGAGTCCAAAGGCCTGAGAACTGGAGGTGGGGTGGTGGTGGTAGTGGTGGCAGTGGCAGTGGTGGTGCTGGTGTAAGTCCTAGAGTCTAAAGACCCAAGAATCAGGAGCTCCTAGGTCCAAAGGCAGGAGAAGTTGGATGTCTGAACTCAAGGAGAGGACTCACCCTTCCTCTTATCTTTTTGTTCTTTCCAAGCCCTCACTTGATTGGACAATGCCCAACTACACTGGTGCAAGAGAACCTTACTCAGTCTACCGATTCAAATGCCGATCTCTTCAAGAAACACTCGCACCGACACACCCAGAAACAATGTTTTTCCAGCTCTCTGGGCGTTCCTTAACTCAGTCAAGTTGACGCATAACATTAACCATCACCGTGTGCCCAGGCATAGTTTTCTCAGTTATCCTGTTTGGGTTTCCCTGAGATTTTTTGATTCTGTAAAATTGTCTTTTAGTGTATTTGGGAAGTTTTTAGACATTCTTTCAAATATGTTTTTCTGTCCTATTCTTTCCTTCTGAGAATTCAGTAGCATGCCTACTAGACTTTTTGATTTCCCCCCCCCCAGATTTTTGAGGCTCTTAATCATTTTTGCAAATTTTTCTCTCATTCTTTTTTTTTGAGATGGAGTTTCACTTTTGTTGCCCAGGCTGGAGTGCGATGGCGCGATCTTGGCTCACTGTGACCTCCGCCTCCTGGGTTCAAGCAGGTCTCCTGCCTCAGCCTCCGGACTAGCTGGGATTACAGGCATGCGCCACCACACCCAGCTAATTTCGCTTTTTTTTTTTTTTTTTTTTTTTGTAGAGACGGGGTTTCACCATGTTGGTCAGGCTGGTCTTGAACTCCTGACCTCAGGTGGTCCACCCACCTTGGCCTCCCAAAGTGCTGGGATTACAGGTGTGAGCCACTGCGCTTGGTCTGGGGGGCACATTTTAATCAGCAAAATCATCAACAAAAACCTTAAAACGATGAAAAACATGTCATTAAGTAGATTGAAAATAGAAAACTAGAAGGTAGAGCTCTCAACAGAGCCTTGTCTATCGTCAGTGGTGAGCATGTGCGTTGGGTGACTGAAATTTTTCACCAGTTTGCTCGTGTCTGCAAATGGCCACAAATACTGATTTTAAAGTTATAAATACATTTTAGGAAGTAGGTGAATTTGCAAATATTAAATCCACAAACAATAAGAATCAACTGTATGTATGTATCTTCTCTTTTTCTCTTTCTCTCCCTCTCTCCATTTTTTCATTCATCCTAAGAATATATATATAATTTTTTTGAGACAGGTTTTCACTCTGTTGCCCAGGCTGGAGTGCAGTGGTGCAATCTCAGCTCACTGCAGCCTCAACCTCCCAGGCTCAAGCGATCCTCCCAGTCAGGCTCCTGAGTAGGCAGAACTACAGGTGTGAGTCACCACGCCTGGCTGATTTCATTTTTTTTTTTTTTTTTTTTTTTTTTTTTTTTTTTTT